>NC_089591.1:53102639-53301677 GCF_019320115.1 Miscanthus floridulus | reverse complement strand
TTCACCGGTTTTGTCTAGCGTATAGTTGAGTGTTTAGAACCGTGCCAAACATGCCTTGTTTGTCTAGCGTATAGTTGAGTGTTTAGAACCGTGCCAAACATGCCTTGTTTCCAGCTGATTTTGGCTAATTCAATAGTATTGTACGAGAGACAGTAAGCTGAAAGAACTGGAAGTGAAACAGCCGAACAGGCTCGACAAACTAAGGTGAGTAAGAAATGATTTTTTTTTTGAAGGGAGTATGAAATGAAATGGGGTGTTTGGATCCATGTGCTAAACTTTAGTGTTTCACCCTACAATGACCAATTTGCCTACAAAGAGGAGAAGAGGAGGGGACGCAGTTGAGGAAGAAGAGGAGCCTCGCTCGAGCTCGGGTCCGACTTGCCGCCGCCGTGCGAGATCCGCCGCCACCGCAGGGATCTCTAGGGCGCGGTGTGGAGGAGCGCAGGGATCTCCGGGGCGCGGTGCGAAGTAGCGTAGGGACCTCTTGCTACCGTGGCGCACGGTGCTGGGAGGGCGAGCTCCGTGTGGGCGAGCGCTGCTTGGGCGCACTGCGAGTAGGAAGCGCGGGGCGGTGGCCGCGGTGCGCAGGCGAACAGGAGGCGTGGGGCGGCACGCTGCGATCCTGAGATGCGAATAGGAGCGGGGGCGGTTTGGGGTGGGTGGGTTGGGGGTATTAGGTATCCACTGCACCCTCCAAGGCACTTTTACCCCAGATTAGGGCCCCTTGAGGAGCAAATGGACTAAACTTTAGTTCTCCCCATTTGTTTACTTTTAATCCACCTATTTGGATCTCCATGACAAAAAAAAAGGCTAAAAGTGCAGGACTAAAGTTTTGCCATTCCAGCTCCAAAATTACAATTTCATTGTCTTCTATGTAGCAACGAAGCTTGAGAAGTGAAAAGCCTACATAAAAGGGGACCAATTCAAAAGAATGTCCTATTTTATCATGTAGGTGTGTACAGGAAAGATGGCACAAATATTAAAAGGCTGATCTGCACTGTATCATGCTACTAGCGTTGCCTTATTGATGATCGAGGTATTTTTCAAGTAATACAGCTTTCCACCAACCAGGACTACTCCACCTACCAGGAACACTGCAACATAAGCTTGAAAATAACTGAAACACTTGTAAGTTATAACATAAACACTTAAAAAGCATCAAAGAAAACTTGAAAACGCGTGTGTAGCCATTGTGAACATATGCAAACATCCAGATGAAACACTTACAACATAAATATGAAAACAACTAAAACATTTGCATATATATATATATGTAATATCCAGATCTACTTTTGCAACATCCAAATAAAATACTTGCAACATACATCTGAAATAGATGAAATATTTGAAACTTACACTTGAAATATACATGTATAGCCATTTTAACATGTGCAACATCCCAATCTATTTTTGTAACATCGATATAAAACACTTGTAATCTACCTCTATAATATCTGAACACATATAACATGCGTTTTTAGTAATGTCACCTTGCTAATAGGACGAATTGATTGTTGGTGCATAGATTGACGCCGGCGTGGAGTGAGGGAGGGTGCAGCGGGTTAGCGGGCTCAGTGGTTGCAGCGAGCGACCTCCACTCTAGATAAGGCCAGGGCGGGCGGGTGCGGTGCCCCTGCGCTAGAGAAAAGCGAAGGGGATTGGGCGTCGTCGCCGGCGCGAGTGAGCTTCAGTGCGGGGTGCAGCATCATGGGCGCGGACGGGAGTGAGCGTCGCGGTCAGAGCACGCGACGAGCAGTAGCCAATGACGTGCACCAGGAAACGCGGTGTCTGGAGAAGAGCATTACCGATCTTTAATTCTCCACCCAGACCGTCTCAGAACAAAAATTTCTCCACCCAGACGCCAACGACGCCTGACAAGCTTCCAAACAGCCCCCTTGGTCATCGTGAGAAACGTGCTGACCAAACTTTGTTAATTTTAGCTATGTTTGTACAAAATATTAACAACATTTATATCTTTAAATAAGTTTATTAGAAAAATAAATTCAGTGATCTACCTAATGATATTAATTATGTACCATAAAAATCAATATTTTCTTATATATTTTGGTCAAAGTTAAATATGTTTGATTTTTAAAAAGTGAGAAAGTTAAATATGTTTGACTTTTTAAAAAGTGCGAAAGTTAAATATGTTTGACTTTTTTAAAAATGAGAATGATAGATAAAAAGGAACGGATGGAGTAGGCGAAACTTCACCCATCAGTTGCGATCCACACGATTAATAGTACATGGTCTCTGAAAGAGAAAGGATCACCAATCTAAATGTGTTTTTAGGATGCACATTTCGAACGGACCAAAGTGAATTGTTATAGATTATTATTAAACTATATTATATGATAAATATGATGACACTTAGGTTTTGTTTGGTAGAGCTTTTATCAGATAACTCTGGTTCTTTTATGAACTATAGGAAGGAATCCTTTTATCTCTTTTAAATTAAATTAGGAGCCGATGAAGCTACTGCATTTTGCTTCACCGGTTTTGTCTAGCGTATAGTTGAGTGTTTAGAACCGTGCCAAACATGCCTTGTTTGTCTAGCGTATAGTTGAGTGTTTAGAACCGTGCCAAACATGCCTTGTTTCCAGCTGATTTTGGCTAATTCAATAGTATTGTACGAGAGACAGTAAGCTGAAAGAACTGGAAGTGAAACAGCCGAACAGGCTCGACAAACTAAGGTGAGTAAGAAATGATTTTTTTTTTGAAGGGAGTATGAAATGAAATTAGGGCCTTGTTTAGATGCCATCCAAATTCCAAGTTTTTTCACTCTCTCTCCATCACATCAATTTTTAGCCGCTTGCATGGAGTATTAAATGTAGGTAAAAAAAATAACTAATTGCACAGTTTAGTTCGAAATCACGAGATGAATCTTTTGAGCCTAGTTGGTCCACGATTGGACAATATTTGTCAAATAAGACGAAAGTGCTACTATTTATCAGGTTGAAATTTTTTCGCAATCTAAACGAGGCCTAGTTCATGGTTGTACTACACTGCTACTCCTCGTCCGGATATGCATCCAGTGCACGCGATTAATTAACGCGCGTTGCCGAGTCAGCAACACCCGAGCCAAAAGAGCCAACAACTCCGAATCAAATCTCCGTCGCCGAACTAGTGGCCTGCGCTTGCGCTGACGTGTCGTCCCCGTCCACTCCCTCGAGGCCTCTGCCGGCGGGCCCAGCCGCGGCCTTACCCGCCGTCGGCCTGCTGACTCGGATCCTAGTCCCGGGAGCGGCGGGAATGGTCACCGACGCGTCTCCACACGGGCAGGCTGCTCCCCAAATCGTCTGCCGTATAGCTGTATCTTCTGCAGATATCTCCCCCCGCGCTTCATCTATATAGTTGTCGCTGAGCTTTGAGCTGCTCCATTCCCGGTTCCCGCAAATCCCCTTCTGTTCCAACAACGCCGGGAGATCCATTCTTGCACCAGTTCGTTAGGTTAGTTTAGATCACATTCCCAGGTAATTCGGTGGAGGGGGAGATTCGGAGGCATCAGGAGAAGCCAGAAGGGAAATCCATGGCGCTGTACGCGGATCTCGACGCGCTCCGGGCGTCGGCGGGCGACGTGCGGATCGTCACGTCGGACGGCCAGACCATCGCGGCGCACTCCTACGTTCTTGTAAGGCACTTCATCTTCCCCCCTTCTTCTGCCTCGGTTTAGTTCTGGTCAACTCGATCGCCGTGTGGTGTGGTTGCTGATCGCGGTCTTTTATTTGTGGTTTGGGATAATCCCAGGGCTCGGCGTCGCCAGTGCTGGAGAGGATGATCGACAGGGCGCGCTGCCGCGGGTGGGGCGCCGCCGCCGACTGCACCGTCGCCGTCCTCGGCGTGCCCTCCGACGCCGTCCTCGCCTTCCTCCACCTCCTCTACTCCTCCAGGTAACGTCAACGAACGAATCTCGGTTCTCCACTAGCGAGAGAGGGAAATCAAAGTCTGACGCGGCCGTCGCAATGCGCGCTCGCAGGGTGGCGCCTGGAATGGAGCAGTTGGTGGCCGCGCACGGGCCGCAGCTGCTGGCGCTGGCGCACGCGTACCGCGTCGGGTGGCTGAAGCGCGCCGCCGAGGCCGCCGTGTCGGCGCGGCTCACCGCGGACCGCGCCGTGGACATGCTCAAGCTGGCGAGGCTCTGCTACGCACCGCGGCTGTACACGCGGTGCGCGCGCCTGGCCGACAAGGACTTCGCCGCCGTCGAGGCGTCCGACGGGTGGCGCTTCGCGCGGCGCCACGACCCGGCGCTGGAGCTGGAGCTCCTGCAGCTGCTGGAGGACGCGGACACCCGGCGGGCGCGGTGGGCGCGGGCGCGGGCGTCGCAGGAGGCGTACCGGCAGCTCGGCAACGCCATGGGCTCCCTCGACCGCATCTTCGCCGCCGCCGCCGACGTGCCGTCCCCGTCCGCAGGCCCTGCTGGCACGTGCGCGGGGGACGGCGACGGCGATGCCACGTGCCAGGGCCTGCGGCTGCTGATGCGGCACTTCGCGACGTGCGTGCGCAAGGTGGCGCCGGGCGGCTGCGCGCGGTGCAAGCGCATGCTGCAGCTCTTCCGCCTCCACGCCTCCGTCTGCGACCGGCCGGAGCCGGACCAGCCGTGCCGCGTGCCGCTCTGCAGGTGAGATGTTTTACGCAGTAGTAAAATGGTGAATCGATCTATCTCTTCGACTCCGACAGCACGATCGGGAAATATCAGATTTTCTTTTCATTCACAGCTCCACGAGCGTCCAAACAAAATAGTCCGGCGATCGTACGAAGCCATTCAGTGCCGGTGCTAGCATTTTAAGCTCGTCGAAAAGACCTCTCGATCACGTATAAAATCTTATAATATACAGACGCTAATTTTGCTGGTAAAACGAAAGCAAATTTAATAACATATTTTTAATTTAACATGTCTGATAATTATCGAGGAACAATATAGATTAAGCAATATATTTGTAGATGTATGATAATTATCGAAAAAAATGTATATTAAAAAATAATATATTCGTTTTTTTTCTCACATATGATAAATGTTTCTTATGTAACATTCTAAAATTTTAACACCTAAATTAGAAGAAAAATATGACTATATGGGTACAAAGTATTAGAAGTCTGGAATACTATAGAAATAATTAATTTAGATTAAAAATAAAAAGAAAAAAAATACCTTAGACCTAAACAACTGATCGGTGATCGCAATTCATAAGAAAACAAGAATCAAGATGTCATCGTCGTGGAGCCCTGTCTGGTCGCTGTCCTCGTGCGCCGTGTCCGTGTCTCAAGTAGTCTAGCTCTTCGCGACGACGTGGCTCACCAGCTCCGCGTGTGTAAGGCGCACGTCGCGTACTCATGATCAGAGTATGCTATGTGCAGCGTGACTTATCGCCTCTTCTCTATCCGAGGGCCGTAGGAAAAAGAAACAAGGACATAAATATCGATGTTGTCTTTTTAGACCATCTGTCCAGTTCTATATCTCTTTTTTCATTAGTTTGCTAATGTCTAATAAACTATAGAATCTAGAGTTTGTATACCTAGGTTTAGCTGTTTGAACCCTCGACCATCGCACCTCGTGCCATACGCCGGCACCGTAGGCCGGCACCGAAGCCATTGCGATCGCCAGCCAAGAATCTGGTTGGCGAGATGCCC
Organism: Miscanthus floridulus; assembly: GCF_019320115.1. Classification (NCBI taxonomy): domain Eukaryota; kingdom Viridiplantae; phylum Streptophyta; class Magnoliopsida; order Poales; family Poaceae; genus Miscanthus; species Miscanthus floridulus. The sequence continues at coordinate 53,296,049 of NC_089591.1, read as the reverse complement.
TCTCGGCGAATAGGAATCGTTCGCTCGTACTGGGTTAGCTTTCAATCATTTCCGTGACAATGACACGAACGGGCGGCATGGCACTGCCTCTGAAAATCACCACCAAAAAGATCTGACCGACCCATGCATATACTACTAGCAGTCTAGCAGGAGTACATGAATTCTGAATTGAGGACTCGCTTTGTTTATTTCGCACTCCTAAATTTTAGCTTCTATTACATCGAATATTTGACATATGCATGAAGTATTAAATATAGACTAATTACGAAACTAAATGCATAGATTGAGACTAATTTAGGAGACAAATTTTTTAAGCCTAATCAGCCCACGATTTGAAAACGTGGTGCTACATTAAATATGTGCTAATGACGGATTAATTAGGCTTAATAAATTTATTTCGCTGATTACTGAGGACTTGTGTAATTTATTTTATTATTACTATTTAAACACTCGATGCGACACTCTCATGTGACATCCACATCCCTAAATTTCAGCGTCTGGATTTAAAAACCCCCAAGATTGACTTGGTTTTCTTCACTCAGATTCTGACTTGGTTTTTTCAATTTTGCGCAGCCATTTCACGGCGAAGATGCAGGCTGAGAAAGCGGACAAGACATGGCGGCTCCTGGTGAAGAAGGTGACGAGGGCTAGAGCGATGGCCGGCTTGGCCGACAGGCAGGTGCCGGAGGTCGTGGCCATGTCATGGGCGAAGTACAGCACCAGCAGCAAATGGGCGCGAAACTGAGATGAACAGAGGCGGGATGCTTGGTTTTGCCTGTAATCCTTCTGCAATTATTTTTCGCTGTTGGACTGCGGCAAAATGCAATCTCACATAAATAGATGGGGTCTGTCTGAGACAAAATGTAGGAGGAGTCGATCTATACCGGATAGATTTAGTGTTTATTTTTAGAGAGATATAAGGAGAAAATAGTGCTGTTGTAGTCCCTGTATATTATGCACTCAACTTGGACTTGTGTATAATATGTTCGTTTAATAAATTGTAGTAGTACAAATTCTATCATTTTTTTGGAGTAACAAATAGCATTTTGGTAAACGTTTTCTCTTTCTGAAAAGGAGGCCCACTTTGCTCATTGAGGCATTGCCGACTGCCGCCCTTGCGAGGACAGAAGGGTGTGCCAAGGCCCAAGGGAAGGGATGGTGGGCTAGAGTCGAGAGAGGACTGCTGTGCGGTAAGAGGGCCAGAGGCCTAATATGATGTGAACAGGCTCTTTAATAGGGCCTGCTAAGACGAACTCCTTTCTAAGTTGGGAAGATTGTTAACGAGGCTCAGCCATCCACTAGAAAAAAAAATCATTTTCGCTATCGACTTTTGCGATCCTTCGATTTTCACCTATCATTTATAAAGCTGGATCTTTACCATCCCTAAATATTTTAAAACCATTTGTTTTCACGCTAGGCAGTAATGGAAGGCGACTATGTGGTGCCAGATCAGCTGCGAGGGAGATAAATAGGACTTCTTGATAGTTTAAAGGTAAAAAATGGACTGTACTTTTTCAAAAAAAAATTATCCAACTATTTTTTGTCTAAAAAATTTAGGCAATTAAAAACACTAAATCTTGTTTGATCCTAAAAAAATCTAGTTCAAAAAATGATGAAACCAATTTTAGATTGTTTTCCCCTAAATCATACTCTATAACTCATAAGTATGATTCCTAGATTAATTTTTTTTTGAATTTTTTATGGACTCCTTTTAGTGTTTATTTGCTAGTAGAGGCTCTGGTATCTATTGTAATGAGTCGCTATTGACCAACCTAACTACGTACTCCCTCCATCCCTAAATATCAGTCGTCTTCACTTCTCGAGAAATAACTTTGACTAAATATATATTAAAAATATTAATATTTATAATATATAATTAGTATCATTGGATATATATTTAAATTTAGTTTTTCAATAAATTTATTTAAAGATAGAATATTATACATATTTTTTATAAATTAAATTAAAATTATCAACACGTAAATCAGGACGACGAACATTTAGGAACAATAAGGAAGTGACACAGAGTACCCCAATCCACTTCCCGTTCACCGTATAATTTTCGAGCCAACGATCCGACAGCGCTTCCCTTTCCTTTCCCGTCCACCGGTCCCTTTCCGTGTATTGCACGTGACGAGCGCCCCCTCCCCCTTCCACACGACGCCCAAACGAAGCGGGCGGCGATTTTGAACAGTGCGGTCATTCATCTTCTCTCCCCATCGCTCTCCTCCTTGGGCGACCTCGCCGGATCTGATTCGAGGGATCCCTGCTGGTGGGTGTTCTTCGGAAATCGTCGTGAGGTATTGCTGAGCCGAGTTCTCTTCTCTCTCGTTTCTCCGTCATTGCCATTATCGCGGGATTCGATTAGAGGTGTTCTAGGTCATGGCGCCGCGCGGTTCCAGGCACTGCTGAGTGCCACGTCCCTTCTCTCCCCGCTCCTTCCCTGCCTTGCGTGGCCGCCGCGGGTTCGCCGGCCCCGGCCCCGTCCCGGGCTCCCGCGTCGTCCGGGCGCTGCTGACCGCCACCGCCCTCCTCTCGCTGCGCCTCCTCTCTTTTCGCCGTGATTTGCATTTGTTGGGGGATTCGATTCGAGGCCATGTCGAGTAGTTCTCTAGGTCTTCTCTTTTCTGAATGCGTGCTCTGTCGTTCGTCCTTGCCTGCCCTGCACGGCGTCCCCAATTTCCTCGCTGTCGTGCGCGACCGGCGCTGGTTCACCGTCCTCGGCTCCGACCCCGTCTCCCTCGTCGTCGCCGCTCGACGTCCTGGCCCTGATGACCGCCACCGCCCTCCTTTTGCTGCTCCTTTGTCCCCCGTGCTTGCCGTGCTGTTCGGCGACTTTGTCTCATCTGTTACTGCATTTTTAGATGCTTGTTGCTATGAATTGGGGATTATTACTCTACATTGGCAATTCCTGGTGAGCAGAAAGAGCGTGATAGATTTAGATAGATGGTGCCTCAGTGCGTTGACAGATAGCAGCTGAGTTCCAGGGATTGGCCACTGATAGGCTACCACCAGTGATCTTTTTGAACAATCTGTGCATTTGTTGATTCTTTTGGATTGTATATTCTGTTAGGTTGGATTAATTAGTTATGAAATTACAAGAAGGAACTATACTGTCAGGTGATTCATCCTGTTAGTTATTATCTCTTTTATTAAGTGATTCTGAATTTTTTTTTATGAAATACATTTGGTTACAGATGGCTGATGAGGGAGATTCTTCTTCTGAAGGAGAAAAGTCCGAACAAAGGGATGAGTTGGAGTTGCATTCTTCTAATTCTGATGTAAGTTTTCATATGCCTAAAATTGGCGAACAAAGGGATGAGTTAGAGACGAAGGTTTTCATATGCCTAAAATTGGCGATTGAGAGATTGGTGGAAATGTGACATGTTTACAGGCCTAATTCTTTGCGCCCCGGCGGCCGCCGTGCCACCCGCAGCCCGCCCCTTCGCCGCCGCAGCTGATCGTGCCCTCGCTGTCGACCTAGCGCACGCAAACCTCACATTTCGAGGCCTAAAACCCTCAGCGGTTTGTGGCCGGCGGGCCCATCCTCCTCGGCCGCCGAGCTAGTGCCTGTCGCCATGGCGGCCCTTGCGCCGCGGATCCTACGGCGGCGACCCGTCGGCTCCGTCGCGTTTCTGGCCTCCATTCGGATTCGGTTAGTCCCCTCGCCCCTCTCCAGCTCAATCGCCGTTTCCGTGCTCGGTCTAATCTTCGCCGAACTGGCTGTTTATTTTTCAGCGATTCGTGGCATCGAATGTGCGGCTCCTCTTCCTCATCTCCTGCTGCGTCGTTCGAGCGTTTGTGGGGATGGTTTGGGCCAGAGGTACACTGGCGGAGGTGGAGGCCATGGTTCCAGCAGCCCGTGAGGTGCGGGAGCACGGCGATCACGCTCGATACGGACGGCAAGTTTGCGAGGTTCGGGGTCGGCAACACGGGCGTCGCCAAGCAGAAGGGGAGGCAGCAGTCGCCTCCAAAGAAGAAGAAGATGTCGAGGAAGGCCAAGGTCAACCAGCTCAAGTGGTACCGCCTCAAGGCCAAGAAGAAGATGAAGTCACCCAACCCCGAAGTTAGGATCAGATACAAGCTTGAAAAGGTCTGAACTTCACTATATTCTGGTGCATTGTTTGTGCTAGCTCGCCAATGAATTTGTTGATTTACTAGGATTATAGCTGCATTGACAAGTTGTTTCGTGGAAATTTAGGCTAAGAGGAAGGAGGAATGGTTGATTGAGAAGCTGAGGAAGTATGAGGTCCCGAGGACACCGGAGCCAGTTCATGACCCTGAGATTCTTACTGAGGAGGAGAAGTTTTATCTCAAGCGAACTGGGGAGAAGAAGAAGAATTATGTTCCTGTTGGGAGGAGAGGGGTTTTTGGTGGTGTGGTTCTCAACATGCACCTCCATTGGAAGAATCATGAGACCGTGAAGGTGGTTTGCAAGCCTTGTCGGCCTGGCCAAGTTTACGAGTATGCTGAGGAATTGACAAGGCTCAGCAAAGGCACAGTCATTGATATTAAACCCAATAATACAATTATCTTTTATCGGGGGAAGAACTATGTGCAACCAAAGGTGATGTCACCTCCTGATACACTTTCAAAGCAGAAGGTAACTAAAGCTAGTCATTTGTGCTACAGTAGCCCATGCAGCTTGATGTCCAAATATACCTGGTTGTTTTTTTATATATATATACACATCAATCTAATTTACTCAGTTTTATTTAAGGCCTTTATGTAATGATGATTTTTTTTTGTTCACCATAGGCCTTAGAGAAATATAGATATCTACAATCCCTTGAGCATACCAGCCAGTTTATTGAGAAGCTGGAGAAGGAGCTTGAAGATTACAAGAAGCATGTTGCTTTATTCAAGAACCGTGGGGGAGTTTCTTATGAGAAAATCGGCAATGAAGACACCACTGCTGATGATCCCGCAACTACCTCAGATTCTAAATGAGCCAACTCTTTGGATATGCTGGCATGATAGATCTTTCAGTAGTGAAGGTTTGGTCAAATCTTGCAAGTCTACAAAGCTCAATGTTCACTATTCATATTTAATATGCTGCCTTCAATTCTGGTGATATAGGGAGCTAGCTTGAAAACTCAGATTCAGGTAGAAGATAATAGCCATAGGATCTTTAAGGGATGAGATGTAGTCCTGGTTGGTGGAGTAGTCCTGGTTGGTGGAAAGCTGTATTACTTGAAAAATACCTCTATCATCAATAAGGCAAGGCTAGTAGCATGATACAGAGTGCAGATCAGCCTTTTAATATTTGTGCCATCTTTCCTGTACACACCTACATGATAAAATTGGACATTCTTTTGAATTGGCCCCCTTTTATGTAGGTTTTTCACTTCTCAAGCTTCGTTGCTACATAGAAGACAATGAAATTGTAATTTTGGAGCTGGAATGGCAAAACTTTAGTCCTGCACTTTTAGCCTTTTTTTTTGCCATGGGGATCCAAACAGGTGGATTAAAAGTGAACAAATAGGGAGGACTAAAGTTTAGTCCATTTGCTCCTCAAGGGGCCCTAAACTGGGCTAAAAGTGCCTTGGAGGGTGCAGTGGACACCTAATACCCCCAACCCACCCACCCCAAACCGCCCCCGCTCCTATTCGCATCTCAGGCTCGCAGCGCGCCACCCCACGCCTCTTGTTCGCCTGCGCACCGCGGCCACCGCCCCGCGCTTCCTACTCGCAGTGCGCCCAAGCAGCGCTCGCCCGCACGGAGCTCGCCCTCCCAGCACCGTGCGCCACGGTAGCAAGAGGTCCCTGCGCTCCTCCGCACCGCGCCCCGGAGATCCCTGCGCTCCTCCGCACCGCGCCCTAGAGATCCCTGCGGTGGCGGCGGATCTCGTACGGCGGCGGCAATCCGGACCCGAGCTCGAGCGAGGCTCCTCTTCTTCCTCAACCGCGTCCCCTCCTCTTCTCCTCTTTGTAGGCAAATTGGTCATTGTAGGGTGAAAGACTAAAGTTTAGCACATGGATCCAAACACCCCATCAGGGATTAAACTTTAGTTCCTTTAGTTCAAGGACTAAACTTTGTCCTTGAACTAGTGATCCAAACAGGCCCTTACTGTGCCACACGTTCACACTGTGGAGCATTCTTGCACCAATGGTGGACGTCAGAAGTGCACAAGATTTTTGTGCCTCGGTTGGGCGTCGTTGCATGAACTTTGAAACAACTTGTTGGTCTTCATTTGTGTGCTTTTTGCAGGTACTGGGAAGATGGGCATGTGCAGGACAATAATGGCTTTAAGGATTGGCTTGATAAAAAAAAGGGTAATTATGAGTTATGATGTAATTTCACTTGTGAATACTTTATGTTGATATTGGAGGATTAATTCAGGTGCTATGTGCATATTACTAATTTACAGGGTATCCTTACTATCTTGAGATTAGCAATGGGGAAACACATGACTGGAGTGTTGAATTGCCAAGTTTGAAGATGTGGCCGCTACACTCTCCCATTGCTATGTTTTGTCAAATAATGTAATCTATTAACAGGTTTCCTTTCCAGAAAGACCTGACATGAAGTCTGTAGTGCTTAAAGAGTGACCATTCTCATTGCAGAGGTAAAGTAGAAGGGAAAGATTTCCAATCTATTTATTGATCTAGTATTTTTTATATTATAGTTTTCCTGGCGTGGTTCTTCCCCTTTTATCTTATTAATATAGGGAAACATCAATGAATAAACCATTTTTCATGCTGTTGACATTAAATTTCAGTGATGGTTGCAGCTGCTTGAGCTCATCAATCGGATGGCCTGTTGATTTTCAGGTGAGTACCTACTGGATACTCTTCCAGTTTTCATTGGCCATAGTTAACATTGTAATTATAGTGTATGATTTACCTTAATTGGTAAGGCTCTTGCATAGATGGCAGTTACTGCCTGCAACCAGCCTTACCAGTAGGATCCAAGATTTTTGAACACTAAGCCGTAAAATCCCTCTCCTAGTCTCCTAAAGTTCCTTTCTGTTAGTTGTTGCTGTGTGGCCCTCTGATGTATATTAAGACTCAAGGCCATTATGGTCCAGCTTTTATTGAAAGCTTAACTTAAGTCTTACAACTGGGGAGACCAGTTTACAGTTCAAGCACTCTGCTGCAGCAAGCTTACTGAGCAACTCAGCCTCCACCTCGAGTCCTCGACTGAAGTCTGACAGCCAACCAAAAAGGCTAGAAAAGACAAGAGGATCAACGAAACTCAAAAGCTAACTCCAGCATAACTAAACACTCTGAACTTTGGTGGAAGAGGTCAACTGCAGCTGTCCCCAAAGAAGCTCGTAAATGCCTCAACTCCTTGATAATTTTGGTGGCATGGGAGATTTGGAAGAATCGCAACACTTGTGTCTTTGATAATAAGAGGCCAAGCGTTCGTAGGGCTATTAGCTCAGAGGGAGGGCTCTGGTGCTCGGCAGGGGCCTCCAAACTCCAGGAACTTGTATTCAGGTCACTGCCTGCTGGAGCTTAAAGCTCGGAGGCATTTGGTCATTTCTGTTCTTTGTGTGGCGAGTCTGTAACTTAGTGTCCAGGGTGTGGGGTGTGTGAGTTGGGTCTCGTAGACCCGTGTAACATTTATAATACCCACACCACAGAAAAGATCGATCATATATTCATATGCCTAGAAGCATTTCTGTTAATTGTGAACAGATGCGGAGATGCTAGAAAGTAGACTAACTACCAGGAACACGGTTCAAACTAAAAGAAGCCGCTAAAAAAGACCAAACAAATATAGCTATTGGACAAGGAAAAAGGATATGATCTGTTGATTCCTCCTTGCCACACAGTTTGCACAGTATTTCCCCTTTCCACTTCTTAAGTTGCTGTGCTGACTGAAATCTATCGTTGGCAGCCATTCAAAGATTTTTTTAGGCACTTTACTTTTCCATATTTCTACCATCTGCTGATCAATAGCTCCTCCAAACTTTAAATCCCTGTACAAAGATCTGATTGAGAAATTGCCTTATCTTTCTAAGGCCCATACTGCTTTATCTTGCCCATCTGCAAGCTGAACCGTACATAACCTCTCAATCGGTTCTTCCAGTATTCTGATGTCTGCTGAGTTGAAGCTTCTTCTGAACTGCAAGTGAACCCTACCACCCTCTAAGGCATCCTCAATGGAGATTTCAGGATTGTGCTCATAGAAGCTGACTTTCAGTGGACAATCTAGGTACCCAAGGTTTCTGCTTACTAGCATTAACTGGAAATCTAGGTACCCCAAGTGCTTGCCGTTGACGATGTGTGCACGCTTTGACGTCTTATATATGTGCTGGCACCATTATTTCATTTGATAAACCTAAAGTGCCTCAGTTCCTGTGCCACTAGTGAAACCCCTGTCCGGATTGGAAGGACCAGTATGTACACTACACAGCAAAACAAATAACTGTATTGTAGTGCAAATTTAATGACCCAACTTGCATAAGAATAGATGAAGTAAAATAGACTGGGTGCGTTCATGTGGACTACATATCTTAGTTATTCTGGTACAGGTGCAAACTATGGTGGACTTGTAGTGTGCCATGCATTTGTCATATATGAGTGACAACCTATGTGGGTAGCAATTCTGTTATTCCTTCCATCCTTGATAGTATGGTACCGTCTTTGGTTTACCTTTTAGACTCATTCCTTATGACTCTTTTGAAGGTGTTGATTATCACCATGTCAATCTGTTGTTTTACATCACATATATTTAATGAGAAATCTTATCAATGCAGAAGCAAAAAGACAGCTTCGTCAGAGATAGAGCTGTAGTCCTACGGGAGTTGCACTTTGCTGCAGAGCACGAGTCTTGCGCTGGGCAACAAGAAATTCTGGAAAGAGAGAGCCTCCGCTGAGACATCTATTCATGGAATTGTAACAAACATCGTCAGGTATGACATTGAAGATGAAAAGTTGGCTCCACCCAAGGATGATTTGATGAATCACAGCCGCAGCAACCCTGCAAAACGGCACATGGAAGGCACTGATTGCCACTCGCCACTGCCAAAGAAACTGAAGTACCTTTTGAAAGACGAGAAGCTGAACTGCTAAAAGGGTAAGATAGTAGAAGGTAGATAGAGAATGCTGTAGGTTTGTTTATTTTAGTAGTAGAAGGTAGATAGAGAATGCTGTAGGTTTGTTTATTTTAGTTATTAGATGAGTTACATAGCATAGATGCATGGGAGGTTCGCATGCTAAAGTTGAACTCGTCTGCTGCATAGGAAAGTTGGCTGACTTTTCGTATGACTAATTGCTGCCGCGCGCATATCGAACATGGTTCTCAAGATGTAAAACTGAGGTTGGTTCGTAAAGATTTTTGAGCGGCTATATATCAGGAGTATATGTAGATAATATGATGACGAGGCTAATCTGGAGGAGGAAGAGGATGTTGTTTCCTAGTCCCTCCATTCCAAATTATATAAGATGTTTTGATTTTTCTAGATATTATTTTTACTATATACAGACATAATCTATATCTAATTGCATAGCAAAAATTATGTATTTGGAAAAGACAAAACCTTCTAATTTGGTATGAAGGGATTACGTGCGAGCACGTTGGCATTACCGTATGTGATTGTGCCGCCTATTTCTGCCCCCCCGCTCCTACCGTTTTTGTTAATTTTCCTATCGTATTGATTTGTTTTCGTATAACTGTATATCTCACTGCTATTCCCGCTCCTGATAAAATAATACGGTAACGAAAATAAGGGAGGGTATTTTCCGCCTCTTTTCGGCCATTTTCATCCATATTATTATGGGTGTATGTATGATCGGGATCAATGGAGAGAAAAGGGCCCACAATATGGACATGAGGTTAAAAGGAGAGAAAAAACCATCAATATAGGCCTGATGTGATAAGCATGACGCCAATTAATTGATTGGAGCCGAATCGTATGTTTTTTGTTTGTATTCCACGCTCTATCGATTTTCTCTGTCCTTTTGTTGACTCTCTTGCTGTTTTCTTTGGTTTATGTACACTTGACCTGTATTTCTAGGTCAATGAAATGTATAAACTCAGAAATTGTGGTCTATATTAAATCACAGCTCCGAACCACTTGATTTTCTCTGATGGCGAGAAGTGGTGAAACGTCGAACTATTATGACCTAACGAAATGCGTGGGAAACAGGATAGCTAGTGGTAAAGCTAAATAATCTTCTGGTTGTGGTCCATCACTTAGCCTTGAAGAAGTGTCACAGTACAAACATGTACTAAATTGACTAATCTGTATTTAATATTAAAGAGTGAAAATTTTCTTCTTACACTTTTTTTTTCCTTTCCCTCCACCCGCCATTGCCGTTACACAAAATCTTAGAATAGATCACATGGTCAAAGTGTCCAATTCCACTGGCTTATGCTTATGCCTTCGGCCTTCCGACGCGACAGGCACTGCCCCAGCGGTGGGTTCCAATAACCCACCTGAAGGAGCTTATATTTTGTTTCCTCCTGCTTCCTCCGTTACAAATTATATAACGTTTTGATAAAAAAATAGAATAAAGGAGTAGTAAATAATCTGACTGCGAATACATGTTTTGTTCCACATTTCGTCCGTCCTCCGCCAGTTATTTTACCGTTCCACGTTTTGTCTTTTTTTGTTTTTGTTTTTGTTTTGTCTATTCGTTCTTCGTTCCACGTCCGTTTTCCCCTTTTTGTTTGCTGTTCTGCTTCGTCGGCGGTCTGATTTCCTCAGCCTTTTCTATTAAAGCATTTCCAAGAGTCTTTGCAAAGCTCACTCTCTAAATTATCATATAAAGAGTCATTCGCATAAGAATCGTTTTTCTATATCTTTCCACTCTGCAACAGTTTTTCTATATCTCGTTTACATTTTAGAGAGCCATTCTCATTTTCTATTTTTAGCTAGCGAGAAATCTGAAATAGAAAATGACTATATTTAAATAACCAAATAAACAAGCTGCTGAAGGGTATTTTTTACTAAAATCTCTATTCCTAACCATTAAGAAGGATATAAAAAGCCTCTTGGAGGTGCTCTTACCTTCTGTTTTCTTTTATATATATGTTTATAAACATAAAAAACAAATAATAAAAATACAGTATTATGTGTCTTTAAAATCTTAAGGTCGAGATGGCGGACTAGAGGAGGGGTGAATAGTTATTTTTAAAATTAATCGCGTCGGCTATCCAAAATAAATGCGGAATTAAAACTATCAGTCTAGCCAAGACTACACCCCTCTATCTAAGTCCATAAGCACCTTATAAAGATCGTAATTAGACAACAAAGGTGCCAGACTAGCTAGAGCTCACCTAATCAATTCTAGAGCAAGGTCACACAAACCTATGCACTAGTACTTTAACAACCGGGGAGCTCCTACACATGCTAGTGATGCAAAAGCACAAAGCTTCTAAGCTCGCTAGCAATGCTCAATAACAAGACAACTAATTCCAAATTAGAGAGCGCAAATTACTTAGCTACACAAACTAAGCAATGTGACTAACAAAGTTACTCAAACCAAATTAGTCACGTAAGGGAGCTACTTCTATGCTACACAAGCAAGAATATAACTAGCAAACTACACAAGTTAACTAATTATAAGAGAAACTACACAAGCACAATATATGAAATGTAAATACAAGCTTGTGCGAAGGAGAATGCAAACCAATGGAAAGACAAGGATGACACGATAATTTTTATCCCGAGTTCACTTGTTGCCAGCAAGCTAGTCTTCGTTGAGACAAGCTCTAAGGTTGCCATCAGTCCTTTTGCTAGTGGTGACCCGCAAGTCACGCTCTCTCACGTGGAGTGCTTACCACAAGCTCTAGCACTTGATCCGGCCAGACCACTTGTCGCCCTTCGCGTCCCGCTCTACTAGTGTTGCTCTTTGCGGCTCCCGCGGGGTGAGCATAATCCCCCTCACAATCACTTCTTTGGAGCACCGCACAATCTTCTTTGCGTGCTTCGACAGAGACCACCACCAAGCCATCTAGGAGGTGGCAACCTCCAAGAGTAACAAGCACCACCGGCTTGTAACTCGATCACCTAGTACCACTCGATGCAATCTTATAATGCAACGCACTAGAATCACTCACTCGCAATGGATTCGCTCTTCTCGCAAGCACAAGTGAGTTAGAGACTTATCAAACCAAGCACACACAAGGGCAGCACATCCCCAAGGTGCTCAACAAGCCAAATGCCCGAGCTCCACCTCTATTTATAGCCCCCAAGCCAAATAGAGCCGTTGGAGCAAAGCTGCACTTTCTGCGAGGCCACCGGACACGTCGGCACGGTCACCGGACATGGGGTGGCGGTGCCCCCAACGGTCGAATCCAACGGCTAGTTTGACTAGCCGTGGTCACCGGACAGGCGGCGATGGCACCGGACAGGGGGTGGCGGTGCCACCCCGGCCAACACCCCGAAAACCCTTCTCTCTAGAATAATAGGGCGGTGCACTGCCGTCACCATGGCGGTGACCCCCTCGCCTCAGCACCGAACTCACCACCCTCGGGAAAAAAGTGGCGGTGCACCGCCCTGCACATGGCGGTTTACACTGTCACGTCCGGTGACAGCCCTTCTTCTGCTGCTCGAAACCAAGTCCAGGTGGGCACCACCCTAGGGGTGGTGGTGCCACCGGACAAGGCACGACGGTGCCAGCCCCAACACACCTTCTCGCCCGAGGACAAGTGGGCACCGCCCTAGGGGTGGAGGTGCCACCCAGGCAGCACCCCGAACCTGGTTTCGCCTCTATTTCTTCACCAACTTCTTCTCCTTTACAAATGTGCCAATACCATCAAGTGTTCACCAACTTGTGCATGCGTGTTAGCTTTTCACAAATATTTTTCTAAAGGATTAGCACTCTTTTCACCATGCCACTCGATCCTAACACGTATGCAAAGTTAGATCGCTCGAGTGGCACTAGATGACCGATATGTAAATAAGTTTGCTCCTCTTTATAGTACGGCTATCTATCGTAAACCCGGTTATAAACTTCTCTACACAGCTATGACCGGTGAAATAAAATGCCCTAGGTTATACCTTTGCCTTGCGCATTCCATTCCATCTCCTCCATTGTTGATGCAACACATGCACCAACCAATCACCAAATGATATGATCCACTTCATATCATCACGTGACCGTATTGGTTCATCGATCTTGACTTCACTTGCTCTTCACCGTTGCTTCGGTCCATCGGCACCAAGTCATCACTCAACTTGCCCTTCACACTTGCAACTGGTCCATCGAGCCAAGTCTTGTCTTAATCTTATCCACCTTGATCACATGACTCCATGTCATGTCTCATATGCAATGAGCTCCTTCATCACATGTGTGAGCTTTGTAATATCTCCATGCCATTTTACCTACATGACAAAGGTTGCTCACACATGATGTACCTGTGGACTAATCACCTATGTATCTCACATTAAACACAATTAATCCACTTAGGTTGTCACTCAATTACCAAAACTAAACAAGGACCTTTCATTAACCCTTCACTAACAAATAAGGATTATTACCACTAAATTATTGATGCAATTTGAAAGAGGACCGTGACGCCTAAGAGGGGGGGGGGGTGAATTAGGCAACTTAAAAATCTAACTCTAAACTATGACCTCTTTTTCTAACTCTAGCAAAACCTATGTAAAGGATAAACTATCTAAATGTGCAACTATGGGTTTGCTAGTGTGTTGCTATCTCTACCGCAAAAGGAGTAATACAATCAATGTAAATGCGGAAGCTAAAGATCAAGGTAGAGATATGCAAACTCCCATCGACGACTCCGGTATTTTTATCAAGGTATCGAGAAGCGCGTAAGCTTCCCCCTAGTCCTCGTTGGAGCCCCTCGCAAGGGCCAAGCTCCCGGTCGGATAACTCCGTAGATAGCCTCGGGCCTTCCCCTCGCGTAAGTGGGTCTCCAACGTGCCTTCCGGTAAGCCTCTCCCGGATGCTCCCCGCCGTCTTCACTATCAAGCTTCCGGCCAAAACGCCGCGGGCCTTGTTTCCTCCGGTACACGGTGGCGGCCATACCACAAACGCGGTTGGTGTGATCTCGTAAGACTACAAGCCCCTCCGATGTACAACAATTGGTGCTCACAAGCACCGAGTGGTAGGAGGTATGCAAACCTCACTAAACACTAGGCCTAAACCTAGAGCAATCGCATAAGCGGTGGTCTAATCAACCTAAGCACTTCGCAAAGCACATACGCTAATCACCTAATAAAACACTAAGCACTATACAAGTGAAGATCACTAAAATGGTGTATCAACACCCTTGATATGTTTTCTCAGCTCCACTCCTCAAATGGTCGGTTGGGGGGTCTATTTATAAGCCCCACTGAGAAAGTAGCCGTTGGGGACGAAATCCCGCTTTTCTGCTACTGACCGGACGCTGGAGTCGTCCTGATCGGACGCGTCCGGTCGTCCCGACCGTTGGACCCAAGAACAGCTGATCGAACGCTGCCAGCGTCCGGTCACGTGCCACCGGACGCGTCCGGTCGCAAGTTCGCCGCTCTGGAACCTCTCTGTACTCAATCAGACGCTGCTGTCCTGCGTCCGGTCGGTTTGCCGCCAGCGTCCGGTCCAGCGTCTGGTCGCTGCTGCTGTTGCTGAGCCTCTTGATCGGAGCATCCGATCGCTTTCCTCCAGCGTCCGGTCCAGCGTCCAGTCACTTCTGTGAGCTCGTTTCTTCGTGATCTTGCATGCGGCTTGGTTCCTATCTTCATGCTTGGACTTTGCTTGATATCTTGGGTCTTCTTTTGTGCTCCTAAGGTCGGTGTTGATCATTGGATCATCACATCGCCTTTGTCCAAGTCATGTCTTGCATCTTATTGAACTACAAAACAATCACTTGTAAATTCATCGGTCCAATTTGGTTGTGTTGGCCATCAAATACCAAAATCCAAAGTAAATGGACCTATGATCCATTTTCCTTACACAATTGTGATTAGCAACAAACTTATTTTTATTACAACCTAGATGACGAGCCAATGGTCCAAGTAATCTGAAATCTTGAATAGTTTGTTGTCAAATCCAATCTAAATAAATGTCTCAAAACTGCGTATGTACCAGTGCAATTCCCGAATCCTGACCAGGGCTACCGTGTGGAGAGTTTTGTTGTCATAATCATGAGTGAATATTCCGCCAATATTATTTCTACGCTTTGCAACAAGAGAAAAATATATCAAAATTGCATTTTAATTCAATACAGGATTAAAAGGACATTGTCATATTCTGCCAACATTAACTTATACTATTGATGGCATGGGATTATAAAATAATTATACCTTTTGAATTTTGTAGAAAGGGTGAAACATAAATAGATTGTAAGATTTACACCTCATTTGTTTTTTTTTGAAGGGTACAACTGGACGCATACAACCCACACTCCACGCGCACACTCCACGCGCACACCACACAGATGTGTTTTCTTCACACCTCATTTCTCATGAAGGTTTAATAGCTTTTTCTTCCGCAACGTGCTAGATTTGATGCATACTATACCTTAAAAAGACGACGGAGGGGGGGGTACATTTATCATCAAATATCAGGGTCAGATATAAATGCGCAGCTGATAGTACACCAGTTGGATTTTGCAGCTCAAATTTAATCAGCAGTCTCGTACAGATATTCAATAAACAAGAGGTTAAAGATAATCGGTCCTAACTTAGGATCACGACAGCCATAGAAAAACTAATGCGAAAGAAAGCGACGGCGGCCTGAATACCAGACCAGCTGAAGTGCTTAACAGAAGGGGGAATTCCTTGTGTGTTATTAAAAAAGATCGTAATGTCCTGTGTGTTTCTGGAAAAGTTCAGCGGTCTTCAGCGTCACTGCTCCAACTTTTTTTGTGCTCTCCATGCCACTGCCGTCAGTTTGGGCTCGAACGCCGTCAAACTGCAGGTGTGAAAAGACGAAAATACACTTAAGTCTAAATATGTCATTAATTTTTTTGAGCATCTTAACGACTTCAAATGAAAAAACTCAAAACTAGAAAGTTGTAGATCTCGTCGAGATCTATAATTTTCATACAAAAATTATCTTCATTTAATTCCGTAAAAAAAATATGATTTGATATGATTAATATATCTTAGAAAAATCATATCTTTTTTTTGCGGAATTAAATGAGGATAATTTTTATATGAAAATTATAGATCTCGACGAGATCTACAACTTTCTATGCGGAATTAAATGAAGATAATTTTTATATGAAAATTATAGATCTCGACGAGATCTACAACTTTCTAGTTTTGAGTTTTTTCATTTGAAGTCGTTAAGATGCTCAAAAAAAATTAATGATATATTTAGACTTAAGGGTATTTTCGTCTTTTCACACCTGCAGTTTGACGACGTTAGAGCCCAAACTGACGGTAGTGACATGGAGGGCACAAAAAAGTTAGAGCAGTGGCGCTGAAGACCGCTGAACGTTTCTAGAGCACGGGAAATTTCCCCTAATATAAGACCAACCAAGCAGTGTCCGATATATAGATCAGAGCACACAGCCACACAGGCCTCAGCGACGAAGGCCACTGATCTTTGTAGTTTGTCCAACCTCCAAGCAAGGCCAGCCACTAGAACCAACGCCATGTCGTCGTGCTCCACTGCCATCGACGACGGCGCCGCGAACCCGGCCCTGGAGCCGGACACGGACGCCCCGGCGGCCGATGGCCTGGCCCTGGCGCAGTTCGCGGCGGGGTGCTTCTGGAGCGTGGAGCTGACGTACCAGCGCCTCCCCGGCGTGGCGCGCACGGAGGTCGGGTACACGCAAGGCCACCACCAGGCGCCCACGTACGAGCTCGTCTGCGGCCACGGCACGGGGCACGCCGAGGCGGTGCGCGTGCACTACGACCCCAAGGCCTGCCCCTACACCACGCTCCTCGACGTCTTCTGGGCAAAGATCAACCCCACCACGCTCAACAGACAGGTACGTACCTCCGATCCCTTGTTGATTACACCAACACGTTCAGGTTCAGTTTACTGCATGCTGATCGAGCATCTGTCTGTACGCGCGTCGTCGGTCGGCAGGGCAAGGACGTCGGGACGCAGTACCGGACGGGCATCTACTACTACACGGCGGAGCAGGAGTCGCTGGCGCGCGCGTCGCTGGCGGAGCAGCAGAAGAAGTGGGAGGACAAGATCGTCACCGAGATCCTGCCGGCGAAGCGGTTCTACCCCGCCGAGGAGTACCACCAGCGCTACCTGGAGAAGGGCGGCCAGTCCGCCGAGAAGGGCTGCACTGAACCCATGCGCTGCTACGGCTAACGCCGACGGCGGCCGTGCCTCTGTCCCATATCGATTCGGTTATATAGTCGAATGAAATTGAAATAGTACTATATATAGTCTATCCATCGCCGTGCGTGCATGTCAATAAATTATATACAGAATATATATATGTATTGTTGAAAACCACACGGTAAGGATTGGAGAGAGAGAGAGTAAAGGAGTAAGGGCTGTTACTAAACTCAAATAAATCTTGTTCGGTCTGTATGTACGTGGAAGCTCTACAGTGTAACTATCAATATTTAGAGACTATCATCGATACTTCCTCTACGTTTTATCTTTAGGTTGTTCTACTTACATCTACTATGTTGATTGTGTGAGAGACGGATCAGAACGAAAGGCCTTAACCGCTGACGATATATTTCACAACATGTTGGCCCCGTTCGCTTCGCTGAAAAAAACAAGCCAAAATACTATTCCAGCTGATTTGTTGTGAGAGAAAAACACTGTTTCATCTCAAAAAAACAAGCTGAAAAGTACGGATTATAAGACAAGCGAACATGACCGTTATATATCAACACGACAAACTCTATATCGACTCGCTATTGAAGTCATCGCCGACCATGACGTCGACACTAGTAATGATGCCTCTTGATAGGCCCCAGCTCGGCCCAAGTCTTAAACTTTTGATCTAGCCCTATGCCTCAAGACCAATTTAAGGGAGCCACGGGTACACTACTACAGAATAGCACTTCACTGCCAGCCTCATCACTGCCGAAATTAGGAGAACCGGCAGTGTTGACCCTTCACTGTCGGTTCTTTGCTCTGAAAACCAGAAATTGATTTGGGATGTGACCAAACCGGCAGTGATGACAAATATCACTGCCGGTTTGTGTCTCTAACCGGCAGTGGCTTGATGGCCACATGTTATTGTCGGTTCAAGCCAAGAGCCGACAGCGATTGGGCTCTATCACTGTCGGTTCTATCCATGAACTGACGATGATAAGCCTACAGCACAAAAAGACTACAACCGTCCTCTCCTTTCTCCTCTCTTCCATCCCGAGAACAGAGGCGCGCGTTTGGGCCCTTCTCTCTATTGTTGCGGCTGCTCTTCACCATGAAGCTAGCGCTTGAATTTTGAAAAATGGCTTGATCTTTTTGCTTTAAGGTTAATAACAAACATCCACTCCTTTGATTTTGTTGCTTAATTAGCTTCGTTTTGATGACTACATTGCTTGATTCTCATTCTAGTTCTTTCTCCATTTTAGAGAGCACTTTTCTAATTAAACATTTGTGCAAGGCTCAAATTGTGGTAAATCCATCATCCAAAAGGTTGGTGTCTATGAACATATTTAAATTCCTAGCTAATTATTTCATGGTGGTCAAGATCATCATTGTTAGTATGTGATGCTATAATTAGTTCTTAGAAGTAGAGTAGATTCTTTTACAATTTGTTGAGAAAATTAATCTATGTGTCACATAACAACGCATTGTTTAGAGCTACATTGTTGTTCATGATCATGTCTCCAATTTTAGACTTATTTTTAAAATTAGTGTCTTCATTTTTATGTGGCATGGAGTAGAATAATTGTTCTTCATTATTGTGCAATAATTTTTTATGGGGCTGCATTTTTCAATTTATATGGGCATTGTTTGGAGCTACATTGTTGTTCATGATCATGTCTCCAATTTTAGTCTTTTTTTAAAATAAGCGTCTCTATTTTTATGTGGCATGGAGTAGAATAGTTGTTCTTCATTATTGTGCAATAATTGTTTTTACTACAATTTTCAATTTACAGGGCCGGGGCTACCAATTTTAATTTTCCAATAATTAGTGTATAATAATGTTTTCCAAAAATGGTACTTTCGAGCTACAATTGTTCTTCATGAAGCTCAATTTCTTATTAATTCTTTGTAATTACTGTCTCAATATTTTTTTTGTGTAGAGATGGATCGAGAGTAGATGCATCTGTCCTGAATGGACAAGCGGTACATGCATGACATTAGCCAGTTTATCACCGATGCCAAAGCCCATGCTGGGAATAGGAACCCTGTCTTCTGCCCATGCAAAGATTGCAAGAATCAAAGGGACTTTCGTTAAATTGAGTCTATACGATCGCACTTGATTACCAGAGGGTTCATGCCAAACTATACGATATGGACTATGCATGGCGAGGTTGGTGTGAATGTTCTGTAGGAAAACGATGATGATGTGGACATGCCTAACGTAGCCATCCATGATGCTGACGAGGAATCCGGTGTCAATACGGAACCTATGGCCACAGTTAATAATGTGTTTAGGAACACGCTAGCTAACGACACCGAGGATAATAACGATGCCATTTCTCAGCTGCTACATAATGTAAAGGCCAGATGTCTTAGTGAAAGACAACTGAGAAAGCTAGAGAAAATGAGACAAGATGGCAAAACACTATTGTATAAGAATTATCCAATGAGCAAACTGGAAACTGACATCATGCTGTTAGAGTTCAAATCGACAAACGGATTGAGCGATAAAGACTTCAATTAGTTGTTAGGTATAATAAGGAAAATGCTCCTAGAAAAAAATGAGTTGCCAGAAAAGACATACTTGGCCAAGCAAATGATCTGCCCTATTGGCCTCGAGGTTGAAAAAATACATGCGTGTTCCAATGATTGTATATTGTACCGTGGAGAAAAATACAAAGACTTGGACAAGTGCCCCAAGTGTGAAGCTCCACAGTATAAAGAAGGGTTGTCATATAAGAGTACCAAGGCCAGAGGAGGTCCTATAAAGGTCGTTTGGTATTTCCCTATAGCTCCCTGGGTGCATAGGCTATTTGCATGTGCAAAGTCAGCCAAGCTGTTGCGCTGGCATGGTGAAGTGCGTAAGAAAGATACAATGATGAGGCACCCCGCCGATGGGCATGACTGGAGGACTATCAATACTTTGTTCTATAAGGACATCGGTGGAGAGGTAAGGCACCTTTGGTTTGCTTTGAGCACAGATGGGATGAATCCTTTCGACCAGGTTAGAAGCAATCATAGCACCTGGCTAATGACGCTCTGTATATACAACCTTTCACCTTGGGTCTGTATGAAGCGGTCGTACATCCAGATGCCACTACCGATCCAAGGGCCAAGACAACCTGGGAATGACATCGATGTGTTTCTAGAACCAGTGATCGATGAACTAGTGGAGATATTTGAAAAGGGTGTGCCGAATGTTTGGGACAAGTACAAAAAGGAACATGTCATGATCAAGGAAGTACTTATCGCTACAATCACCAACCTGCCAGGTCAAGGTTCGTTGTCTGGAGAGAAGACAAAAGGCTATACTGGATGTGTCGAGTGCTTGGACGACACCGATGCGGTAAATCTGCCAAATAACTCAAAGATAGTTTATATGGGACACCGTAGGTTCCTACCTAAGGATCACCCTTACCGCAGGAACAGAAAACATTTCAACGGTACTATTGAGAAACGCTTAGCTCCAAAATATTGAGACGGACCTACGATACTTAGAGAACTCAACAAACTGGAGGTTGTCCTTGGGAAGGGGGACAATGCAGTAGCAGCGCCTGATGGGAGCGTTTGGAAGAAAAAATCAGTTTTATGGAAACTACCTTACTAGCCATTTCTAAGTGTACGCCACTGTCTTGATCCCATACACATCACTAAAAATGTGTGCGCTAACACACTTAACACCTTGATGGACACCGGGGGGATATCGAAGGATTCACTAGCCACATGTCTGGACATGCAACACTTGGGAATCAGAAAGGAGCTGCATCCTGTGGAGCTAGAGAATGACCAGTTTAAACTTCCAGTTGCATCGTGGACATTGAAGAAGAAAGAAAAACGTGCACTTATTTCTTTCTTTAATGAACTCAAAGTCCTGATGGGCTACTATGCGAACCCAAAGAAGCTAGTGAACATGAGAGAACTCAAGTTCAACTATGGCCATATGAAGGCCCATGACTGTCATGTTATTATGACTCAGCTGCTCCCTGTTGCCCTACGTGGTATCCTCCCCCAAAGGTCCGCACCCCAATCATAAAGTTGTGCTTGTTCTTCAACGTGATGTCAAAAAAGATCATTGATGTGTCCACGCTAGAGCAGCTACAGCGAAACATAGCCGAAACTCTCGTTAGGCTTGAGATGCATTTCTCACCGACTTACTTTGATATCTCATTGCATCTGCTCATTTATCTTGTTGGCCAAATTAGAGCCCTTGACCCAATGTACCCGCATCAGATATTCCCTTTCAAAAGATTGATGAAAGTTTTCAGGAGGTATGTTAGGAACAGATTCAGGCCAGAAGGGGGCATTGTTGAAGGATGGTCAACAAAGGAGGCCATTTAGTTCTACACATATTATCTGGGCATCAAAAGGGTCGGAGTTATAGAATCTCGTCATGAGGGAAGACTACGTGGCAAATGAACGATTGGGGAGAAACCTGTTATAGTAGATGACCCCGTTTCTTTCAGACAGGCACAGTTCGCTGTTCTCTAGCAAGCTGAGGGTGTGATACCATACATTGACGAGCACAGGCAATCGCTGCAAACTCTGTATCCGAGCAGGTCATAGGCTTGGCTGGATAAAAAACATAAGGAGGAATTTGTCAACTGGTTGCGACGCCGCTTGCTTGGAATAAAGTTGAGTAATCAACTGGATGCCTTAGCCAAGGGACCTTCGAGTACATATCTTAAGTACCAAGGGTATGAGATCAATGGATTCATATTTTACATAAAAAAGCAAGATGGAAAGAGCACATACCAAAATTGTGGTGTTTGTTTTGATGCTCACGATGAAAATGGCAACGTGTAGGTGGCGTACTATGGTTTCATAGAGAAGATATGGGAGCTAGCCTACGGTCTGTTGAAGGCAGCTGTTTTTCACTGCCAGTGGGTCTAGCTCGAGGAAATCAACACTGACAGCGAAGGGTTCACTACCGTTGATCTCCCTAAGACCGCATACAGAGACGACCCCATTGTCCTTGCAAGAGATGTTATGTAAGTGTTCTATGCAAGGGACAACAAGACAAAAGGAAGGTTAAAAGTAGTCCTAAAAGGGAAAAGGAAAATTATCGGTGTCGATGGAGTGACGGACGAAGAAGACTACAGGGGCTATCAGGAAATGCCTCTATTCAGAGCAAACGTACCCCTACCTATCCTTCAAGAGGGTGACGAACCTGCTTATATATGGATTGATCACAATGAGGCCCTATTTGTTGATGCACCTAAAGATAGTTAGATTATTGTTAACTATGTAATCATTATTCGGACATTGTTCACCAACTATGTAATCTAATTTATATTTTGTGAGCTTCTCTAAAATTAAATAATTGATTATGTAATCAAATATTGAGATGATGTTTAGAAACACTATTATTTGATACTTATAGACCATGAATTAATTATCATGGAATTAAATAATCGAGACACAAATATTTGTATTATTTTACAATAAATTATATGTATTTACTTGCACTAAACGGATAAAAGAAAAAGCATAACCTAAACTAACATAATCCCTAATGCTAGCACAGCGGTTAAGACCCTATAATCTGGACCTCGAATTAATTAACTCCCGTTTAGAGGATAAAACCAAAAAAGAAAACATACCTTGACGTACTCCTTATCATAGCGCAGCGATAAAAGCCAGCTACTATGAAGCCCGCGCCCTTGGTTCGAATCCTAGGTGCGGCAAACTTGTTTTTTATATTTTTACAGAATTAAATGAACCTCAACTTAAACTATAAAAATGATAACAAAACGTTTCCTAACGTAAATCCTCCTTTAACGCAGCGGTTAGGCGACTAATCCCTCTTTCTCGCTCCCTTGGTTCGAAACCCAGGCGGGACAATTTTATTTTATTTTATTTATCTAGAGCCCACGGCAGTGGCTCTGATTTTAAAAAAATAAAAGCTGAGCGCCTATGGCAGCGACAGCCGTTTGCCAGGCCTATCACTGTCGTTTTTTTTCATAAAAACCGACAGTGATACATGCATTCACTACCGGTTCTAAAAACAGGCACTAATGACCCCTATCATTGTCGGTTTTTTTATCAAAACCAACAGTGATAAGAATATTTTCTCCACTGGCCAGCAGTGCTCCCGCTGATCACCACAGCGGGAGCACTGCTCCCATCTACCACTACAGCTAGCCTATAAAAATGGCGCCCTGCTAGGGAGCCTCTCCATGGCTTGTTGGTTTTAGTCAAGGCTTATCAGCCATGATACAGTGTTTTGTTCTCACAACAAACTAGCACCAGCTGGGCTTAGCAGCTCAGAAACCAACCAGCGAACAGGCTGTTTGTTTATTTGTTTGTTTGTTGTTTATTTCTCTAGATCATTCTCTGCTTGCTAGCTTCCACATACATGGTCTCTCTGTGAGAGAAAGCCCTCCACGTATAGATATCGTTATGCGTCATAGTCTACCAAAATGGTGCACACAAGAGGTACTAGAAGAATGCTACTGAAGATAGAGCAACACTGAAGATTATAGACGCCGCGAGGTTCACAGAGCCATCCGCTACGGTGCGCTCTGGACTGTATGTCTTGAGAGACATGGCATTCTCCATGCTCAGCCTACCTAGTGTGCTCTGGGCAATTTCCTGTCCTGGAGCAGCATTGGTTCATCGGTGTTGTGCCGAGCTGAATCCGGTGTGCTCTGCTCTGGACTGTACCGAGAAAAAGACCATGTACAGCAGAGGCATGAATTCATCGATGCCACCTGGTCATCTCCAACCGGAATAGCTCGTTGACCACCTCGACACTGCTGTTTGACCCTAGTTGGTGCTAGAAGAATGCTATTGAGGTGGTTAAATTATAATATGTTGATACACATTGATTGTAACATTGACCTGTATGCAAATAGGTCTTTGTTATCGTATATGGAATTTTAGTGTAAGGTCTTTGTTATCGTATATGTAATTTATTTCTAATATTTTTATTATTTTTTGATGTATTTCTATACTCTATCTAAATAAATACATCATTGTTGTTAAAACTTTCCCACGATCCTTTACATATATGCACTTTCACTTTCGGTTCTATTTAAAAACTGGCAGTGATATTCACTTTCACTGTCGGTTGTAACTGAAAATCGATAGTGATGTCCATGCCCCCCTATATAAAACAAACCGTCGGCCACATACATCGATCCCACCCACCCACCCATGAACTCTCACAGTCTCATTTCTCATGTTTCACTCACTTCTCAAGAAATCCACTCTCTCTCTACGTGATTGGTCATGGCTCCTGCGTTTTTCATTGGTATTGATATGTTGTCTTCTCCAATATTCTATCTATATTCATTTGATCTATATTTATATTCATATTTCTTTGCATTCTACATTTATATATATTCTTATTTCTTGCATTCAATCTATATTTAATTATGTTGCCACATTTTACTTGGAAGAATTTTTGTGCATATATTTTATGTTCATATTTTTTTTGCATTTTATCGATCAGGTGGTATGAATAACGGACCCCCCCACCACAAGAACCAGGTTTCCACCCTAACGATGAGCCATTCGCTCCTAATGTGGCCATTCCACGATTCCCTGTTCTAGCTATTGTATAAAATATTTTTCAACATCTTTTATTTTTTGATGCTAACAAATAAGTGTAATTAGTTTAATATCATTGTTGCATACATATATGTCGTAGACTATATCCCCAATAGATTGGATGTGAACAACACTTAGCTGGTTCTTTATCTCGAACATCATCGAGAACACGACATCTAATGTAAGTGGTCGGCTATGAACGTGTGAACTTAGTTTTTCCATCCCTTGAGGGGTGTAAATCATCAGAACCTTATCCACGAGATGGGAAGACAGAGCCCAGACATGATAAGCACCCAATTCAGTGCCGTGCGCTTCTGTTTAGAGGCACTTCGACGTGTTTGCTTTGATGTGCCTGATTTCTCGCACTTCAAGGCACTTGCTTTGAATGCTGGTGATATCTCCGTCCCGCAAGCAAGCGAATGGTTTGCGAGCTACAACCGTGCGGATGTGGTAAAATGGTCACTTATACCTAAGTCTTAATTATTTGTTGTTTATTATTGTAATAACATTCTCTATTTTTTTCCTTTTCTCCGCATGCAGATTGCACTCCAGGACCTTACCTATGCTGCATGTGTCTTGTGGGCCATTCTAGACCAAGCTACGGAGCAACTTGGGTATGATTGGGACTTCTACAATGGAAACCTCAGCCAGCTCACTATAGAAGGACGCCAGTACTGCATAAGGATTACTAACAGGGGTAGTGGTCGTTCAGTAGGTTACATCTATGGCCGATCATTCTTTCAATATTGTGAGGCACAAGAGAGTGCACTCATACGGGCATTGACCTTCATCGATACAAGCGGATACATAATCCATGACATCAATTACCATATATGGCTATAGAGGCATGTTAGTGTGCGTGGCCCGATCAATCCTGACAGTGATTCTGATAGTAATTAATATTTATTTAGCTAGGTTTGCAAGGTTGTAGTTTAATTGGATTCTAATTTTAATTTGTATGGCTTGTGTGTTTAATTATTGTCATGCATGTAATTCGTGTAACATTTGTTGGGCAACTAGAAATATACATTTTGGTGTCACATTGGTCTCAAAATTATTCTTAGGCTTGCACGTGACACGGGTGAAGGAAACACCAAGTTTTGGATTTTCTGGAGATAGTTTGCTACTTTCTGAGGTTTAATTGAATTTCCGCGCGACGACACCGATTAATTATAGGTTGAACTGAGTCTATCTACGAAAAGATCCGGAATGGTGCCAAACTTTTACACAGGCTCTCATGTGCCCTAGGGATAAGAATTTTGTGGAGGTCGATGAAAAAATCTATTGGGTCCAAAATGTAATTCACCCTCTTTTATCTCATTCAGCATAGAAAAAATATATTAATAAAAAAATGATTAGAAAAACCTAAGATCTTGTGTGGGGCCTTAATTTGGGTATACATGCTTGCCAAAAAAATTTCAAGCCATTTCGACATAAGCGGAGTATACATGCTTTACAGAGGTACATGAGCCTTTTCATCGAACCATGACTATACACATAGGTAATCAAGGTTTATGTGGTTCATATGCATTTCGGTGTTGTATTGGTATCAAACTTTTTCTTAGGCTTGCACATGCCATGGGTGAAGGAAACACCAAGTTTGGAATTTTTCGGAGATGGTTTGCTACTTTCTAAGGTTTAATTGAATTTCCGCGCGACGTTACCGATTAATTATAGGTTGAACTAAGTCTACCCACAAAAAGATCTAGAATGGTGCTAAACTTTTACATAGGCTCTCATGTGCCCTAGGGATAAGATTTTTTTGGAGGTCGATGAAAAAATCTATTGGGTCCAAAATGTAATTCACCCACTTTTGTCTCATTCAGTACAGAGAAAAATATATTAATAAAAAAATGATAAAAAAACCTAAGATCTTGTGTGGGGCCTTAATTTGGGTATACATGCTTGCCAAAAAAATTTCAAGCTATTTTGACATAGACGGAGTATACATGCTTTATAGAGGTACATGAGCCCTTTCATCGAACCTTGACTATACACATAGGTTATCAAGGTTTCTCTGATTCATATGCATTCCGATGTTGTATTGGTCTCAAACTTTTTTTAGGCTTGCACATGCCACGGGTGAAGAAAACACCAAGTTTGGGATTTTTTGGAAATGGTTTACTACTTTCTGAGGTTTAATTGAATTTCCACGCGACGTCACCGATTAATTATAGGTTGAACGGAGTCTACCCACGAAAAGATCTAGAATGGTGCCAAACTTTTACACAGACTCTCACGTGCCCTAGGGATAAGAATTTTGTGGAGGTCGATGAAAAAATCTATTGGGTCCAAGACGAAATTCACCCTCTTTTGTCTCATTCAGCACACAAAAAAATATAATAAATAAAAAAGCTAATCAGAAAAACCTAAGATACTGTGTGGGGTCTTAATTTGGGTGTACATGCTTGCCAAATTTTTTAAGCCATTTCGACATAGGAATACACATGCTTCTATTTATTTAGTATATAAAAAGAATTTTTTATATATATAAACATCACTGTCGGTTTCAAAAAATCAGTAGCGATGAGACGAAACCGACAGTGATGCTGGTTATCACCGGCGGTTCATTTTGAAAACTGACAGTGATTTATAAAAAAATTGAAAAATTTGTGCCAGCCCCCGGGTTCGAGCTTGGGTCTCGAGGAGTAGAGTTCTGAGTCTTAACCGCTGCGCTAGTATAGGAGGTGTGTCAAGGCTAATTTTATTTTTTCTTTTTGACCTTTTAGAGCGCTTAATAATTTATAAAATTAAACAAAAAAATTGGGCCACCTAGGACTAGAACACGGGTCTTAGGGGCTATATTGCGTGGTCTTAACCGTTGAGAAGGATTTCAAAAGAAAGGGAAAAGATATTCTACTTAACCCATAACCGCTACACCCCCATCACTATCGGGTCCAGGAATGGCCCAGCAGTGATGTTGCCTCATCACTATTGGTTTAGACCTTGCAACCGACAGTGATGAATAATTGGGATAAAAGCAAGGCGCGGGGTGAAATTTTCCAAAGTCATTTCAACCCTGCGTCGACGGGCACCACTGCCCCCACGCACCCGTCCATTGCCCCCCCCCCCGCGCTGCCGTTCCTAGCCCCGTGCTCCTCTTCTTCGACACCGACGCCAGTGTGTCCCCGTTAGTCCCGTGCCAGCGCCCGCGACGCCATCCACCGCCCCATGCCAGAGCACCGCGGCGTCCGTGCCCTCATTCCTCGTCCACAACACCGGCCATGTCCCTCCTCCTCCATGCCTGCACTCCCACCATTGAGGCCTTTAGGAGCACGTGGATAGCTACTTCCCCATCCCCCACGGTGAGTGCGTGGCTCACTGCCCGCTATGTGTTTGATGAAATGCCCCACGGTGAGTGCGTGGCGGCGGCGGCCAGGATTTGGTAGGTCCTCTCCTGCATTGACTCGTGATCCATGTGGCATTTGGCGTGTTGGGACCAATGGGACTTTAGGGGTGGGCATTGGGAGGTTTTCAAGGCAAAATGATAGTATCATGGTTTACTAGTGTGGAATTGAGCATGCCGGTGTGATCTGTCTATCTATACCGCTGACCTCAGTGTACATCGTCCTAATTTTGGCAATGTCACTCTCATTGCTATTTTTTGTTAGCTCTATTCAGTTTGTTAGTATTGAGCTATTGAACGAGCACTGCAGCTGTAGCTAGTGGTGTAGCGACTATAACCTGTTTGTAGTTGAAGTAAATTTGGATGCATTAGAAAAGTTTGAGTTTAGAACGGTAGGGGCCAAAAAATGCTTAGAAAGTCCTGTAAAGTATGGGAATGTCAATCCTGTATAAAATTATCTGGAAGCTTGATCAGTACCTTTACACCTGCTTTGCTAGTATTAATTTTTTTGAGAGCCAACTTATGAGAAGAACTGCAGTTACTTAGCGAGGAAAAACGTTAGGCCAATCCATTGCAGGAGTACTAGCAAAAGTACCTAATGTGGTTAAACTCTGTACATTCACTGTCATATACTTATGATCATGTTGTATAATTTATCATTCAGATATGAGGGTTCAATATGATGGCACAATTACTCTACACATACACATCGTTCTTATTGTGGTATTGCAATGTTTAAGAGTGCCAGTTTTTGCTTGGTAACTTAACTTGATAGCATGATCTAGCCTTTAGGAAGCAACTATTTAAATTGGCCATGTTGAGTGGTATGTGCTTGGTATTTGGTAACTCCACTTTTAGTGTGATATTTGCTGGAACTATGGTAGCATGGTCCACTCCATGGTTCCTATATAATTTTGGTATTGTGCATCAGTATACAACCTATAAAGGCTTGCAATTAGAATGAGCTTAACCAGATGTTGGTATCTGCATTTATGCTTGCATTTAGTAGCCTACCATGATTGCATTGTTAGAAATCATACTTAATCATATTGGTGGGTGAATCATTATTGGTCATATATGATCTCTGATTTTTTTTCAGTGGTTGCTAACTTGCTACGACAGTTGCCCCTTATGTTTATGAATCATGTTCTATGTTGAATGTTGGCATTTTAAACAACTATTTTAACTTTTTAGACTAGAAAGTCTTTGTTACAACAACAACAACAACAACAAAGCCTTTAAGTCCTAAACAAGTTGGGGTAGGCTAGAGTTGAAACTCAGCAGAAGCAATCAAGGTCCAGGCATGTGACTAGCTGTTTTCCAAGCACTCCTATCTAAGGCTAAGTCTTTAGGTATATTCCATCCTTTCAAGTCTCCTTTTATTGCCTCTACCCAAGTCAACTTCGATCTTCCTCTGCCTCTATTGACATTACTATCCTGGCTGAGGATTCCACTACACACCGGTGCCTCTGGAGGTCTTCGTTGGACATGTCCAAACCATCTCAACCGGTGTTGGATAAGCTTTTTCATGCTAAAATCATGAAGAACAATTTAATTTGTTAGATGCTGCAAGTATCTCCTCTCACAATGTAGCTTGCTTCATGCCTCTTTATCTAGGTAATATTTGTTCATTAGCCATATGTGAACTTAATATTCTGATACATCATGTTTGAATGACAACCTAATTTACTTAAATGTAAAGGCAACCATGGCATGGCATGTAGTGCATGTTGGTCACGTGCCTGGGATTTATCGAACCTAGGAAGATTGCTATGCTCAAGTCAATCACTACCCTGGTAATTTGCACAAAAAATACAACACAGAAGCTGAAGCTTTGAGGGCATACTATAGTCATCCGGCCTACCTTGCAAACCATGGGCAACCGGCCTACTATGGTCCAATGAATGCAAACCATGGTCATCCGTCGGCACTGGAGATTGAAGAGAAGCCACCCGCCGAAGATGTGAAGATTAGGAGAATTGCTCCTTGGTCTTGGAAAGAGATCATGTTTTTATTTATGGCTATGGTCATTGTTTTTCTTATTTGGAAGTTGATGTAGGCTTAGTTTCATAGAACAGTAGGTGGACTTTGTTATATGTGGTCAATCAAACAATGAATTTGTTCTAGGTGAACATATGCTATTATTAGACTTTGTTGTATATGGACTTATTATTAGACTTTTCATTAAACATATTATATATATATATATATATATATATATATATATATATATATAATATGAACATATGCTATTAGTAGTTGTTCGTAGCCAAAACTAACCACGATCGTGTCACAGCCATGACTCGTCGTCGCCTGTTACCCCATCGTCGTAGAACAGATCGACAACAAGAAGCGGCTGATATTGCTGGGACAGGAGAGCCATATGATCCGACAAACGGTGACGGTGTCAATCAGGACAGTGAGAACAAGCAGCAATGGGCCCTATCCGGCTTACTCGAGCTAGGTCAAAATGACCAAAATGGCTAGGTAACTTTGGTATCATGTGACTATGTAGCCACACACTCTAATCAATTGAGAGGGTCACAGCTTACTTGGAGTCTCCAGCAGGAGCTTCCGCTGGCCGAGGAGCCAGAGGGTTCGGGTAGCAGGAAGGCCAGATCCAAGCAAGGCGTGTCAAAGCTTCCTGTTGGTAGGAATGCACACTGGCACATCATTGAGTTCGATGAATTCAGGGATCCACTCTCACTGCCTATAGCTTTGACCAAATACAAGACTATCCTCGGGTTACTTATAAGGGACTTCATCCTGATTGGGTACAGAAAGTGGATTGGGAAAGATAATGATCCGTGGAGGGTTCCCAAAAGTGAGAAGGATTACATATGGGATATCAAGATCCTAGAGTATTTCACTTTTCCAACGGAGTATGATAAGGAGGTAGTTAAGAAAAAAGCAAAAGAAATAATGGAGACATGCTTCAAGAATTTTAAGGGGACATTGTACAAGCATTTTGTCCTCCAAAATAAAGAGCTAGATTTCGATGGTGGACAGTTTAGCAAGCAGAAGGACTTCTGGCAGTATTTCAAGGAATACAGGTTATCCGAGGAGTACTTAGAACTGAGCAGGAAGAATAAGGAGAACTAGCAGAAAGGGATGAATCCTCATCATCTCGGTTCTTGTGGCTACACCAAAAAGATGCTAGAATTTGACGCAGAACTTGAAAAGATGGATCGTCTTGCTGAGGAAGGCGTTTAGGTTGAGACCGCCCATTGGGAGCCAAAATCAGTAATATACTATATGGGGAGGAATGTACGCCACGCCGAGGACAGGAGCTTTAACTCCACAAATCCACCCATGAGCGAACTCATTCAGAGGATCTCCCAGGTAACTGAGGAGGTGAGGCAAGGGACTCGCACTTCTAATAGGGAGAAAGACGTGCTCACCTAAGCACTCAGAACCAAGGAGCACCCTGGTTGCACTAGAGGAACCGATGTTGTTCCTTGAAAACTAGCATTCCTCGAAGAATCTCACACTTACCGGAGCTGCTCGAGGGGTAGAGCAGAATAGGAGACAGAGTGTTTGAGGCGACTAAAAGAGATGAAAGATAGAATGGGCGCATGGACTGTTGAAGCACAAGTCCAGCAAATTTTACTATCCAAGGGGTCAGGAGTACCACAAAACCCTACTCCTACTGCCTTTAGCCCATAGTTGAGGGGTCGCAACAGCTGTGGATCGACCCCGCTCGATGAAGAAGATGTGAATGTGCCACATCCAATGGACGGCATCATTGAACCCGTCAATGTCAAGTTGTACATCCATCAGGAATAGACAAAGGACAAGGTGGCGCTTGGCCATGCCTAGCCTATGGGAGATGAGACCATTAATGGCCACCCAATTCCACAGGGGTACGCTCATGTCACCATTGACAGAATACTTGATAAAAAGTATAACAAGATACACATTGAGTACCCTGCAGCAGAAGACAGGCCAAAACTTAGTCATAACAAGGGCTCTCAAGTGGCCTGGCGTAAGCGCTTCATTAAGCTTGACCACCAATTGTCCTCTAATGATGAGGATGACTACGAGTCTTCGCCACCCACGATGATCACTCACCATCTCCCAACAGAGATCACTCCCCTCCTCATCCCTTGCCATCACCTCCGAGAAGATAAAGGTCTCCTTCTATTCCTCCTCGTCTGACTCCATCTTTATCGGCCTTGAGAAAAGAGAAGACTCCTCCTCCTCCTCCATCTTCATCAGCCCTAGGAAAACAAAATTCTCGTCGTCATCCTCCTCCTCCTCCTCCACCTCAGCCCAAAACAAGATCAAAGGCATTCTCGCAGTCGAAGAAAAGGTCCTTGGATTCGGTCACTAATGCTCCCAAAGTGGACCAACAAAAAACAAAAGATTGTTCAGTGGCAACGTTACAAACTTGATGAAAGAAAATTTACAACACACATCTCAATGGAAGATTGTGTTAGTTTCTTCAATCTCTGTGCCTCACTGCCACAGTGTTTGTTGAAGTCCAAATTCAAAAGACAAGCATAGAATCATTACACTACAATAAGAGCCAAAGAAATACACAATGAAGATTTAAGGAAGATACAGAAGTACATCGAAGACAACCCTGAATTAACCATGGAAGAGGCCACGAACACCTATTCTGATGTACAAGGGATGAGAACACCGGCAATGAAGTATGAAAGGGGCAACCTTTTGGTTCTCGATGACGAGTATAAAAATTTGACAACATATATGCGCCATTTGCATGAATATTACATGGCTCAAGCAACAGAGATGGAGGACTTTGGTTTTGAGGTTACTATCTATTCGCCACATGTTTTTCATTATCCTGAAGAAGAGAAGTTTGATGTCGAGTGGGAGTGCTTGTTCCAGCTATACCAGAAACGCTCTCTCGATTCACAAATGTTGACGCTGTGGACTATGTAAGTTCCCAACACGCATGATATTACAATTAACTACTCTCTCGAGACACAAATTGTTAACTTTTGAGGCCTTCCCATGATTTTATGTAGGTGTACAGCAAAATTTTGCATACTAAAAAGCAAATGGGATAACATAGGCTTTTTGGACCCCTTGTGAGTCAATGAGAAGACATGTTTAGGCCTCCATGGATGTGACGTGGAAGACCTAAAAAGAGATTGTTTGCTGTTTTCGATGAATTCAAAATGAAGAACAAAACCCACATACTTCTAGCCTACAACTGCGAGTATGTGTTCTCGGCTTTTAATATTATGCTTCTTTTTTGGTTAAGATTATTAGATAATTAGGATTCTGTGATTGCAGCAACCATTTCATCTTTATTTATGTCAATCTTGCTAAAAATCTGATCGAGGTGTGGGACTCAAAGAAAAAACCATTTCATCATCTGGATGCACTGGTGGTAGTGCTGAATTAGTAAGCGATCCTAATAACATATTATTTTCTAATCACACATACCACTTTCTAATGTTTCTCCTTTTAATGTTGCACAGTGTTCGAAGAAGATATATTGGTGGGACGCAGGTCCCATTCAAGGTTGTCGAAATGGAGGGGAAGTACCTAAAACAGCCGGCGGGAAATAATGAATGCGAGTTTTATGTAATGTGGGCAATGCTTCGCTACATCGGCGGGAAATCGGAAGAAGCAGATAAGTTGGTGTGTATAATTCCCATTTCATTTATGTCTGTTAATAATTCAACAAAATGGTTTTCTAATTCCTCTTTGGATATCATCTTTTTTGAACGGCTGCGCAAGAAATATAACCATGAAAGGCTGTTAGACATGGAGATCACCGCACTGCAATCGGAGCTGGCAAAATTCATCTTAGCTGAGGTATTGGAAAAAGATGGACTATTTTCCATTGCACAATCCATGAAGTTCAAGGACCAGTATGGCCCAGAGTAGCTCGCTAGATTATTGTAAGAAGTCTGAGAGCATGCTTCATCTTATTGAATAATTTCTTTTTTATTTTTAGGGATCGAGATCTTGATAAGAACATTTGAACTGTAACTGTAACATTTATAATATTTAATATTGATGGACCTGTCGTCTACGTAGCATATATAAAGTGAAACCTGATTCCATGAAAAAATATAAATTAAAATAAATTATAAAATAATAAAATGCGAATGGACCACCACTATCGGCTAGCAACAAACCGGTAGTGATGGCCAAGATGGCACTGCCAGCTTGAGCCACAAACCGGTAGCGTTGGCTTAGCCATCACTGTCGGGTCTTGTCACAAACCGGTAGTGCTGGTTACGACAACACTGCCGGCTAAAAACACAAACCGACAGTGATGTTCGAGGTTACACTGCTGGGTGGTCTCATTAACCGGCAATGTTGGTGGAACTAAACTCTGTCGGGTTGTGTATAGAACCGGCAGTGAAGTTGAAGAATACTATCGGTTTATAGGAACCGACAGTGATAACTAACCCTCATCACTGCCGATATGGTTGTGCCGGTTCAAAATCCGTCAGTGATGGGGTGTTTTGAACCGGCAGTATTGTCTTGATCTGGGGTGGTGGTAGGTCCATTTCATCCCTGGCATATTCGATAGCATAGGTCAGCTCAAGTTCTTTTTTTGTTGCCATGGGTCATGAATACTATCAGCATTTCTGAAAAAGATAGGATAAAAGATCAAAACGTATCACAATAACACATCAAGGTTATTAACAATGCATCAAATTCAATAAATTTGCAAGTGAACCATGATTTTAATTTGATCTATTTTCACTTTCAAAATTTGACATTCTTGTAGCTACTTCTAAGCATAGACATGCAAGCTATGATCAACCGTGCTTAGTTAGCCTTAGCCATTGGGTCTATGGGTTTCAGCCCTATTGAACCATTTTAAAATTTGAGGCTAACTCTAGTGGCTCACTAACCTTGCTTTTGTGGATTGGGTCAACTACCCAATTGGTCAACCTAGGCCATTTCTATCCCTATTTACGATGCCCTCGATGACATCGACATCACAAACATTGTTAGTGGAATGAATCTGCTACCTCTAGTTACTATTGGTCTACATCACATCGATATTATCGCCATCATGCATGCAACTTCACATTACAAATGGATATGTGTACATGAAACACATTTTTTTGAAGGAAAATATGAAACACATTTGTATCTCGCACATCGATCTTGGCTTGGCCATCAAGCCTGGCTAATGTTTTTGATCTAATTAATTCTACATACAATATATAGTCCTGACTAATGTTTTTATGCAATTAATTATATATGCAAATAGTGTGAGGAGGATAAGAGAAAATCTAGCGGGGGGGGGGGGGGGGTAAAGATGCTTGCTGAGGCCAAGCCGCCAAGGTGCCCCTGTAGTCCAGGCTCGTTTCCTTGTGGAAACTGGGCTCACTCCACTCTTGGGCCAGAGTCCCCAGTAATGAGCATCTCCACGAGATTGCGGCTATCCAATTCCTATGTGCAGCTAAAGGGGACTGAAAAAACAAACTTTTGAAGTATAAGTGAACTGTTGTCGGTGTTTCGAGTTACCACCGATGAGTAAATTTGTATTATTGCATGTCTGGCTTGGATAGTGTGCTTAGAGGACAAGAGGTTTATATTGGTTTAGGCAGAAAGTCCCTACATCTAGTTCATCGCTGCTGCTCATGTTACTAGTACTAAAAGTTTATAGTAGGGGGTACAAACATGAGAGAGGAAAAGGATCCCAAGTCTTTGGTGAAAGGAGTGAACAGGTGCTGAGAGCTCAATTGCTGCTCAGCCGAGTGCTCATGTCGTGCTTCTTATGTTGATCTCGATTGATCATTTTTAATTGGATCGGCCCCCATTCATGGGACGCCCTGCTTTCTATTTTATAGGCCAAGGGAAAGCACGGGTTATAGCGGAGGAAAACAGAAGAACAAGAGAGAGAGAGAAGAAGTCCTTTAGGACGCCGGGTCCTTCTTATCCTTTATGTCAGCAGGGACAGGTCCGCATCGTGGCCCTGTCCGTTACTGGTGCCATGCGCAAGCGTCGTCTATTGGTCTTGGCATTCCATTCCATCACAGCAGACGTCGTGGTGAGCTGACACGCCTATCAGCGTTCATATGGGGGTTAGGCAGAACAGCATCGATACGCCCGATGTTGTTCTTGATGTGAATCCTTAGGCATGGCCTGTTTTGGCCACGGGTTACATTGAGACATGCCAATCTCTTCCTTGGTGTTAGAATTTTGACCCAGGCCCATACGTTTGGACCTGGAGTGGTTGGCAGTGGTATGGGTCCCCATCGGGTGAGGCAGAGCCTGCGACCTTGAGGTCGGGCGAGGTGAAGCCTGTGGCCTTGGGGTCGGGCGAGGCAGAGCCCACCCCCAGAGGTCGGGCGAGGCGGAGCACAAACCCAAGGGTCAGGCGAGGCGGAGCCCGTGGCCTTGGGGTTGGGCGAGGTAGAGCACAAACCCAAGGGTCGGGCGAGGCAGAGCCTGCGGCCTTAGGGGTCGGGTGGAGCTGTAGTCATGCTCTTGAATGCTTGGATGAATCAATGTTGATGGTCATTAGCTCCTCCTCTTCGGATACCCTAGTATTGGTCCACGATAGTAGCCCCAAGCCCGCGGAGGAGTAAAATACTCCTTCGGAGGTTTTTCTGAATGGGAGGACTCTGAGGGCCTTGGCCTTTTCTTGTCGCCCACGGCATGTCCTAGGGACGGCGATTCCCTTTCATCGTGATCAGGCCCCTAGGGGCTATAGCCATGAGATTTGGTGGGTCGGAAAAGGTCTTTCCTGATTTCGACCCCTACGGGGGTCTGTCGTTCTGCGACCGAGTGTTCGGTCTCCTTGCATATCTAACTTTCCTCGAGCCCCCGCACGTAGCAGGGGTCTAGTTGAGGGTCGGCTCATCTTCATGATCATCTTCCCTCAAGCATTTTTCTGATAAAACCAGAGAGGCTGAGTCGTGCCATGATTTTCCTCTATGGATGAGCCATGGTGCTCGGTGAGTTGTTAACGGGCTATTCCGAGTGGTGCCCTGGCATCCCATTCATAGGGGTCTAGCTTGGGTTAGCTGGTGACTGACTCTAGATTCTCAGTGGCCAATCCATATAGTTCTCAGGTCTGTTCGATCGGTCCCGAGGATCTCTGCCTTTCTTCGAGGAAAAACCATGGTTTGTATCCATCCGTGCCTCGAACGTGGGCTAGGACACCCACGTCGCTCGTGCGCCCAGGTATTGGCCACTAGTGGTCCCATCACTTTCCACCCCTGACTCTAAAAGTGCCCAGAGCAGTTGTTGAACCTGTTGGTGGGCCAACCTTCGAACTCCTGGGCTTAGAAGGGTCGTAGGAGCGTTTTTAGCTCTGTATCCCTCTTACCTGTGATGGGTCATGGCCCGTTCGAGGAGGCGAACATCTAGTGAGTTTTTTGAGGGGGTGGCCATAGGTTGTGTGCGTACGCCCCATGGCGAGACATGGTGATAGGCCATGGCAGGCATGGAGATCTAGGCGGGTGGTTGGTTTCCTCGCACCCGTCGCCCCTATAAAACCAAAGGGTTAGCCCTCCGTGTTTGATACGCATGCCTACATCCTTACCTCCGTAGCCATGCCACCACCAATCGCTTAGGTTTCCTACCTCTGCATCTCCGCCATCGTTGAGCTCGCATCCATCTGCCCCCACCTTCAATGGATCCATGGTGCCGTTCCGATATCAGCTTCCAGTGCATGGAGGGCCTCGTCCATCATGGTATTCTCTGTGCATGGACATTGGTTGAGGAGTGGTTGCTGCCCAGTGATGAGGATCTACCATCACCACCCTATGGCTATGTGGTGTTGTTCGCCCACTTCCATGAGCATAGACTCGTGACCCCACCCACAAATTCCTCTAAGGGCTGCTGCACTTCTACAAGATCAAGCTGCAGCATCTTAATCCCAATGGGATCCAACACATGGTGGCATTCGTCGTGCTGTGCGAAGGATTCCTAGGGATCAGCCCCCACTTTGACTTATGGAGGTATTTCTTCACCGTCAACCTCTAGAAGAAGAGGGAGAAGGGTGGAAGGCAGGAGCAACACATGCCGATGGGGTGCACCGGCATCCAACTTTGGAATAATCGGGTTAGCGAGTACCTGTCCATATGGCTCTCAACGTCGAACAAGGGGTGGCACTATCAGTGGTTCTACCTTAAGAATGACGCCGCCGCCCCTCTACTGGAGTTCACCGAGCGTCTGATCGAAGAGGCACTGAAGCAGTGGAGGAAGTGGGGCATCCCAGAGAAGGACGAGAATAAGATCCGAGACCACATCGCCACCATCCACATCCTAAAGGAGAACAACCGGAAGGGGTCGAGCATCATTGGGGCTTACCACACAAGGAGGGTGGCACCATTGATGACGCATGTGCTCCCGCTATACACGATGGCGCCTGAGGCGTCATTCGACAGAACAATGCTCACCGAGGGAGCGCTCCCTAACTCTGAGATCATGCAACGCATCATAGAGGTGATGGAGCCTTTGTGGGACAATGTGGGTGCCGCCCTCGACTTCATCTACCTAGTGCCGGGGCATCCTCTGATGTGGCTAGAGCTAGGCTATGTTGTTTTCATAAGTTTCCCTTTCTTTTGCCTTCTCTTCAATTGATTTTCTGACCCCGTGAGACTAACTTTGATAGGGGTGAGGCCAGCCGAGGGACCTTATCCTCATGGATCACCCAGCGCCTTTGGAGGTCATGGAGTAGCTCGGTGATCCGCCGTTAGTAGCGGCATCTACCTAGTGCTACTGACGACGGGACAAATGGGCAAAATGGGGCTACCGACCGTGCTCGTGACGCTGACCGTGGCAGGCACGGTGCAGCTGAAGGGTCGAGATGGCGACTAGAGGGGGGGTGAATAGTCTTTTCTAAAACTTAAACGTGTCGGCTAACCGATATAAATGCGGAATTAAAACTATCAGTCTAGCCAAGACTATACCCCACTATATATGTTCACTAGCACCTCGCAAAGATAACAATTATGCAACAAAGGTGCCGGGCTAGCTAGAGCTCTCCTAAACAATTCTAGGAGCAAGGTCACACAAACCTATGCCACTAGTACTTTAAGCAACAAGGGAGCTCCTACACATGCTAGTAAGCAAAAGCACAAAGCTAACTAAGCTCACTAGCAATGCTCAATAACAAGGCAACCAATGCCTAATTAGAGAGCGCAAATACTTAGTTACACAAACTAAGCAATGTGACTAACAAGGTTACTAAAACCAAATTAGCCACGCAAGGGAGCTACTTCTATGCTACATAAGCAAGAAGGTAATTAGCAAGCTACACAAGCTATCTAATTATAAGAGCAACTATACAAGCTTAATATGTATAAAAGTAATTGCAAGCTTGTGTAATGGGGATGCAAACCAACGGGAAGAACAAGGTTGACACGATGATTTTTCTCCCGAGGTTCACGTGTTTGCCAACACGCTAGTCCCTGTTGTGTCGACCGCTCACTTGGTGGTTCGGCGGCTAATTAGCATCACCCGCTAAGCCCGCACGTCGGGCGCCGCAAGAACCTACCCCTTGAGTGAGGGTAGCTCAATGACACGCTTTACTAGAGTTGCTCTTCGCGGCTCCCGCAGGGCGAGCATAATGCCCCTCACAAGCACTTCTCCGAAGCGCCGCACAAGCTTCTTGCGCGCTTCGACGGAGACCACCACCAAGCCGTCTAGGAGGTGGCAACCTCCAAGAGTAACAAGCACCACCGGCTTACAACTCGATCACCTAGTGCCACTCGATGCAACCTCACGATGCAATCGCACTAGAATCGCTCACTCACACAATCGAATGATCACTATCAAGTATATGTGTGATGGAGGGCTCCCAAGCACTCACAAGCATGGACACTAAGTCCCTTGAGGTGCTCAGCACCAGCCATGGCCGAAGGCCACTTCTATTTATAGCCCCAAGGGCTAAACTAGCCGTTACCCCTTCACTGGGCAACAGTCGGGCCGACCGGACGCTCCGGTCGTGTTGACCGGACACTGGACCTCAGCGTCCGGTCGCTCGCAGACGACCACGTGTCCCGGTTCCAATGGTCACTTGACCTAACCGGACACAGCAGCACTCAACTGACTGGACGCTGGACCCTCAGCGTCCGGTCGTTTCTAGTAAGCTCCCGAGCATGACCGAACGTGTCCGGTTGAACGCGATCGGACGCAGCCAGCGTCCGGTCACTCTCCAGCTACTGCTACACTCCACGTCAGTGCGATCGGACGTAGTCTGCCAGCGTCCGGTGCATTCAGATCCAGCGTCCGGTCAATTGACCGACGCCAGCATCTTCTCCATTCTCTTCACCCTTGCTCAAGTGTGCTAACCACAAGAATTTGCATCCGGCGCAATAGAAAATAGGCATTCCATTTTCCCAAAAGCGTCGAATCCATCTCACCCCTGCAAACACCACCTCCTTTGTAAATGTGCCAACACCACCAAGTGTACACCACCATGTGTAAGTGTGTTAGCATTTTCACAATCATTTCCCAAAGGATGTTAGCCACTCAACTTGCCACGCCACTCGATCCTAGCGACAATGCAAAGTTAGATCACTCGAGTGGCACTAGATGACCGATATGCAAACAAGTTTGCCCCTCTTGATAGTATGGCCATCTATCCTAAACCCGGTCATAAACTTCTCTACACACCTATGACCGGTGAAATAAAATGCCCTAGGTTATACCTTTGCCTTGCGCATTCCATTCCATCTCCTTCAATGTCGATGCAACACATGCACCAACACGATCAACAATGATATGATCCACTTCATATCATCACATGATCATATTGGTTCATCAATCTTGACACTACTTGCTCTTCACCGTTGCCATCGTCCATCGGCGCCAAGTCTTGCTCAAGCTTCACCGCCATGCGGTCCATTACTCCAAAGCCTTCGACTTGCCCTTCACGCTTGCAACCGGTCCATCAAGCCAAGTCTTGTCTTGATCTTCTCCACCTTGATCACATGACTCAATGTCATGTCTTATGTGCATTTAAGCTCCTTCATCATCACATGTGCGAGCTTTGCAACATCTCCAAGCCATTTTCACCTTCATGGCATATGTTGCTCACACACATGTACCTGTGGACTAATCACCTGTGTATCTCACATAAACACAATTAGTCCACCTAAGTTGTCACTCAATTACCAAAACCAAACAAGGACCTTTCAGCAGCCGGTCATGACCCCACCGACGCAGGTGGAGGTGGCGGCGGCCATGATGTTGGGTCACAGCCGGGTGCAACCGCAGCATCGCCTGAGGCATCGATGCGACTCGTGCCATCGGCGGCCCAAGCGACGGCGCCTAGCGTGGTGCTAGGAGAGAGGTTCGCGTCCGCACCGCTGACCCCTTCCATCGCTGGGGGGGGGGCATCTCGGCGGGGACATCATGGCAAGAAGGGTCGGTGGTGCTTGGGGCCAGCAGGGAGTTATCCCTGACCCTGACATCGTTGGGCAGTGGCTTGGCGACATGGGGCGAGCCCCTGCTCTAGTGGACGGATCCACAAGATCTAGTGTCGACGCCTTTTACTCTT
Source organism: Miscanthus floridulus (assembly GCF_019320115.1). Taxonomy (NCBI): domain Eukaryota; kingdom Viridiplantae; phylum Streptophyta; class Magnoliopsida; order Poales; family Poaceae; genus Miscanthus; species Miscanthus floridulus. The sequence continues at coordinate 53,254,546 of NC_089591.1, read as the reverse complement.
GACGCCGCCATAGAGAGCATGGAGCGGGAGTGCCTCGACATAGGGATCGCGTCCAGGCTCGAGGCCCTAGACCATGCCATGGGCGCATTGTGCGACATTATCGTTCCCTCTAGCCAGATAGTGCTTCATCCTGCTTCTTGCTCTTTTCTTCCTCTATGTACCTTTTGTATCCTGACCATCATCTTGCTGTAGTCCCTTGTAGCTCATAGCCAGGGGAAATCTCGATTCCTTCATCAACAGAAGGAAGCCTGGGACCGCCTCATCGAGGGGGCGTGGCTACACAGGGAGGTGATAGCTTAACTCATTGCTGCCTAGCAGAGGGTGGTCGAGATGACTCCCCTCATCAAGGAGGTAGCCAATCTTTGGTCATGGGTGGTAGAGGACTATTAGGATGCTAACAAGGCTGAGAAGGCATTTGAGGCAATGTCGGCAAGGTCACGGAAGGATGATGAAGAAGCCACCAAGGTTAGGAAGGAGCGGGATGAGTTGCTCCAAAAGGACGTCGAGACCCACCAGTGGATCCTTGGCCTTCTTGGCGAGGTTGAGAAGGAAAGAGATCTAAAGCTAGGGGCCGAGGTGAAGCTCATGACCCTAGAGAAGAGGGTGAGCCTGGATGCCGTAGCGGTCGCTCGGCTGCGCAAGGAGCGAGATAAACTAATCCAAACCACGGTGAGGCTCCACTCGGAACACGGCGCGGCTCATGAGGAGCATGACCAGGCTTTCTGAGAACGTGACTAGGCCTGCCAAGAGCGTGATGACACACAGCAGAAGGTCGGCTCCCTCTAGACCGAGCTCGAAAGTGCAACAACCCAGAAGCTAGAGGCCGAGAGCGTCTCTGCTAGGCGTGCTATGGATCTCATCGAGGTGAGGAGGAATATTTAGGTGATGAGCTCGGTATCCTGAGCACCACCCTCAGAGTGGTCTGCGATGACCTTAAGGTGGTGCGGTCGGAGGGGACCAGCTCGCTCACGGCCTGTGCCGTCGAGATCATAGCTCAGGTGCGCTAGCTCGAGAGGAATGCTCTTCGCACCGGGGTCAATCAGTCCTTTGTGATTGCTCATTCTCATTATGGGGCAGCATCAATCTAGAGGCGATGAGTCACGGCTATGCACCTAGCTTTGAAGTCCACGAGCTGGAGCAGATGGAAACGACGGTGGCTCCCCTTTTGCAGAACCTAGCGGACAGGATAGAAGGCATAGTTCTCCTCCAGAGGGGCTAGTTAGTTAAATAGGTTGGGCTTTTGTTCTTGTAATAAGTGGACAAGTTTTGACCCTTGTGCTTTGCTTAAATAAACTTGTTATTTTGTTTGAACAAATTTGTTCTTTCTTCCTTTTTGTGTGTAAAAGGGCTTAATGCGTTCCTACCCTTCCTGTTGTTAAGACCATAGAGCTCGAGGTGTGGGTGAGAAACTCTAATTACACTGGTAAGCAAGAGTGCCGTAGTCGCTAGGGCATACGTTTCTTGCAGTCCGACCAGCCTTACTCAGTCGTTCGTTTCCGCAAACCTTCTCTCTAGATTTTTAACATGAGAATGGGGTCGGGCACAACAACTATTTTAGAAAGGGTATATATATACCCTTATCAGCCCCTGAGTGAGGCCCAACCCCTTGCCATTATCAGGGTTAGGTTTCACTAAAGATCGAGAGAGACGATAGCAAAACTAGTAGGAGAAAGCATCTCTTATTTTAGAAACATTATCCTTAGTTTTTCGTACGTATCCCCTCCCTAGGATCTAAGCCATCGTTCTATGACCGTGCATTCTGTCTCCTTGCAAGTCCAAGTTTCCTTGAGCTCCCGAGCACAGTGAGGGTCCGGTCGAGGGTCGGTTCATCTTTGCGATCGTTACCCCATCTGTGGTTTCCGCAACCGGAGGAGTTGAGCTAATGTCACTTGCCTCGATGGCTCAAGTGATGCACTCGATGAGCTCGCTAACGGCCATGTCTGAGTGGAATCTAGGTCGGCATAGCCCACATGTGGCATTCCACTGCTCCTTAACCTGCCTACCAGTAGATGCCCGAGTCATTTTGGAGACTAACTCAGGTGGCCTGTTGGCCTCCCCTCGATGGAGATTCTGTGGGCATGGCTTGATGTTAGGTCCAAATGAGAAGGTCGAGATGACCATATCCACTTTTGAGCCAGTTAGGCAAAGGCCACTAGGACTCATCTACATTTTCTCCCCTGGCTCTGTTTGACGCGAGGCGGCCTAGAGCCCTTCGCAGGCAGGTCTTTGAACCTCGATTGATCGAATTCTTGAGTTGGAGTCGAGTAGCTCGAGCCCCCGAGCCCTATTGGGCTCGGTAGGGGTTGGCCAAGTTTTATGCTTCACCCTGTCCATAGTTTTCATAACTGGAGGGGTTGAGCTAATGACACTTGCCTCGATGGCTCGAGTGTCGCACTCAGCGAGCTCGCTAATGGGCATGTCCGAGTGGAATCCGGGTCCGTCGTTCATGACGGGGTCAGCATAGCCCTCATATGGCATTCCACTGCTCCTTAACCCACCTCCTGATAGATGCCTAAGTCATTTTGGAGACTGACTCAGGTGGTCCGTTGGCCTCCTCTCGATGGAGATTCTGTGGGCATGGCTCGAGATTAGGATCGAACGAGAAGGTCTAGATGACCCTGTCTGCTTCTGAGCGGGTCGGGCAAAGGCCGCTGGGGCTCATTTGTGTTTTCTCCCCTGGCTCTATTTGACGTGAGGCAGCCTCAAGCCCTTTGTGGACTGGCCTTCGAACCTCGGTCGATCGCTGCTCATATTGAATGAGACGACTACCACTTCATGACGCGACGCAAAGCGTTGTGATGCAATAATTGCATATGCGATGCTTGGACGTATGGGATGAATGTATGGATGAATGTATGAAAGCATGCATGGGAATGGATGAATGAATGATCATGCACTGGAAAAGTGGAATGGGGGTTGGTAAAGTTACCTCGAGGGCTTGAGTGACGGGTTTAGGGAACTCTTATCGGATATGTCCAAGTGGAATCCGGGTTCGTCATTCATGATGGAGTCGGCATAACCCCCGCGGGGCCTCCCACTGCTCCTTACCCATCTCTCGGCAGTGGCCCGAGCCATCTAATTGACTTGGGTGACCTGCTAGCCTCTCCTCGAGGGAGATTCCATAGGTGGGGCCCTCCAAACCCTTCCTGGGAAGGCAGAGGCTAAAGCTCAGAGTGTGGGTAACAAACTCTGATCATGCTGGTGAGCAAAAATACCGTAGCCGCTGGGGTATTGGTTTCTTGAGGTCTGACCAGCTTTACTCAGCATTTGTTTCCACAAACCTTGCCTCTAGGTTTTAGCATGAGAAAAGGGTCGAGCATAGAGAATGTCTACCGAATAGACACTCTTGCCAGCTCCCGAGTGAGGCATGACCCCTTGTAGTTGCTAGGGTCAGGTGTCACTTAAACATGACACGTCTCTCAGCAGCAGCCCAAGCCGTCCGATCGACTTGGGTGACCTGCTGGCCTCTCCTCGATGGAGATTCCACCGGTGGGCCCCTCCAAACCCTTCCTGGGAAGGTGGAGGCTAAAGCTCGGGGTGTGGGGACAAAAACTCTGATCATGCTGGTGAGCAAGAACGCCATAGACGCTGGGGCATAGGTTTCTTGTGGTCCGACCAGTTTTACTCAGCATTTATTTCACAAATCTTGCCTTTAGGTTTTAGCGTGAGAAAGGGGTCGGGCATAGAGAATGTCTAGCGAATAGACACTCTTGCCAGCCCCTGAGTGAGGCCTGACCACTTACCATTGCTAGGGTCGGGTGTCACTTAAAGATGACCCATCTCTCGGCAGCAGCCCAAGCCATCTGATCGACTTGGGTAACCCGCTGGCATAGGACTTACCTTGATGGTTTGAGTGATGGGTTCAGAGAGCTCTTACCAGATATGTTCGAGTAAAATCCAGATCCCTCGTTCATGACAGAGTCGGCCTAACCCACATGGGGCATCCTGCTGCTCCCTACCCGTCTCTCGACAGCGGCCTGAGCCATCCGACTGACTTGGGTGACCCGCTAGCATAGGACTTTCCTGCAAAGATAGAGGATGAAATCATCCTTCCCAAGAATTTTAGTTAGGCAGATAAGCTAGGCGGTGAACTTGTAATAAGTGAACAAGCTCTTAAATTTCGTTATAGCCAAATAGATTTTTAGCCCTTCTCCCCTTTTTGTATAAAACAGTTAATGCGTTCTGACCCTTTCTGTTGTTAAGGCTATAAAGCCCAGGGTGTGGGTGAACAAACTCCGATCACGCTGGTGAGCAAAAACACCGCAGCCGCTAGGGCATATGTTTCTTGCAGTCCGACCAGTTTTACTCAACGTTTGTTTCCACAACCCTTGCTTCTAGATCTTATCATGAGAAAGGATCGGTCGTAGAGAATGTCTACCGAATAGATATGCTCTTATCAGCCCCTCGAGTGAGGCCCAACCCCCTGCCGTTGCTGGGGTCAGGTGCCACTAAAGATCAGGGAGTTTGTAGCAAAACTGATAAGAGAAAGTGTGCGTATATTTAGGGTAAAAATGACGTAGCTATTCAATGTTCTAGGCGTTGATGAAGACTTTGCCATTGATGGTCTTGAGCTTATAGGTGCCTAGTCAGAGCACTTCCACGATTGACATATGGTCCCTCCCACAGTGGAGAGCTTATGGCGGTTCTTGTTGCTCTGGACAAGGCAGAGCACCAGGTCCCTGATGTCGACGCCCTAACCATCGGCGCTCCATAATCAAGGTTGGTTGGGAGGATAGTCTCAAAATCGTAGACCATGAAGAATGGTGTGTAGCCAGTGGCCCAGCTAGAGGTCATCCTCAGGCTCCAGAGCACCGCGGGAAGCTCCATGACCCATCGTCCACCAAACTTGTTCAACCAGTTGAAGATCCTAGGCTTGAGGCCATGTAGGACCATGCTGTTTGCGCGTTCGACCTGCCTATTCGTCTGGGGGTGTGCCACAGTGGCCCAATCGACATAGATGTGGTATTCATCATAGAATCAGGGGAACTTCTTTCTGGTGAACTATGTGCCATTGTCTGTGATGATGGAGTTTGGGACCCCAAAGCGATGGACGATGTCAAGGAAGAACAACACGGCTTGCTTGAACTTGATCGTGGAGATCGGTCGAGCCTCTATCTACTTTGTAAACTTGTCCACGATGACAAGCAAGTGCGTATAGCCTCTGGGCGCCCTCTTAAGAGGTCCAACCAGATCGAGCCTCTAGACCATGAATGACCATGTGATGGGGATCGTTTGGAGTGCTTGGGCCGGTAGGTGGGTCTGCCGAGCGTAGTATTGACACCCTTCGCAGGTGCGCACGATATGTTCAGCATCGGCTACCGCAGTCGGCCAGTAGAAGCCTTGCTAGAATGCATTTTCGACCAGGGTTCTAGGTGCGGCATGGTGACCATAGACCCCATTGTGGATGTCACTTAGCAACCGCTTCCCTTGTTCGATGGGGATGCAGTGTTGTAGGATCCTAGTGTGGCTTCGACTGTAGAGCTCACCCTCAATAAGGACAAAGACTTAACGTGATGCGCTAGCCACCGAGCCTCCATTTTGTTCGTCGGCATCGCCTCACGGAGGAGGTAGTCGAGGTAAGGTGTCCTCCAGTCGGCCAGAGGGTCGGGCTCTATCGCTGGATCCTCGTCAAAATCCATGACTTCGGGGTCAGATGGAGCTGATGATGGGTTAGCCCCCGAGCCTAGGGCAGGCGGCCCATCACCGGCTTGTTCTGGCTCCTCGTAGTGGACCAAGGGCTTGTACTGATTGCCAGCGAAGACGCCCATTAGCACCGGCTCTCGGCTAGATGCTGTTTTCGCCAACGCGTCAACCGCCTCATTGAGACACCTCAGGATGTGATTGAGCTCAAGACCGTCGAACTTGTCCTCCAGCTGGCGGACCTCTCGACAATATGCAGCCATCTTGGTGTTGTGGTAGCTTGATTCCTTCATGACATGATCAATGACCAGCTAGGAGTCACCTCGGACGTCGAGCCATCAGATACCCAGCTGGACAGCGATGCGTAGGCCGTTGATGAGTGCCTCATACTCAGCCACAATGTTGGAGGAGGGGAAATGGAGGCGAACCATGTACCTCATGCGTACCCCAAGGGGCAAAATGAAGACCAGCCCTGCGCTGGCGCCTTTCTTCATCAGTGATCCATCGAAGTACATTGTCCAGTACTCTTGGTCGATGACTGCCGGTGGCATTTGGACCTCGGTCCACTCGACAATGAAATTAGCCAGCACTTGGGACTTGATGGCCGTCCGAGGGGCATACGAAATGCCTTGACCCATTAGCTCAAGTGCCCACTTCATGATTCTTCCTGTGGCATCCTGGTTTTGGGCGACCTCACCGAGAGGGAAGGACATCACGACCGTCACTGGATGCAACTCGAAGTAGTGACATAACTTCCTCTTGGCGATGAGGACGACATACATGAGTGTTTGGATTTGGGGGGTAGCGAGTCTTAGAATCGGACAAGGCCTCGCTAATGAAGTACATAGGACGCTGCACTCTGAGGGCATGTCCCTCTTCTTCTCGCTCCACCACCAGGGCGGTGCTGACCACTTGCGTGGTGGCCGCAATGTAGAGAAGAAGCGATTCCCTATCGGTCGGAGGGACTAGGATTGGGGCCTTTGTTAGAAGTTGCTTGACCGTGTCAAGTGCCTCCTAGGCCTCGAGCGTCCATTCAAAATGGTCAGCCTTCTTCAGGAGCCAATAGAGGGGGAGACCTTGTTCGCTGAGGCACGAGATAAAGCAGCAGAGCGTGGCGAGGCACCCTATAACTCGTTGTACTCCCTTTATGTTATGAATCAGGCCCATCCTCATGATGGCCAAGATCTTCTCTGGGTTGGCTTCGATGCCACGCTCGGAGATGATAAAACCCAACAGCATACCCCATGAGACCCTGAAAATGCACTTCTTGGGGTTGAGCTTAATGCTGTTTGCTCGGAGTTTCATGAAGGTCTGCTCTAGGTTGGCTATGACCTAGTCAGCCCATTTGGACTTGACCATGATGTCATCCACGTAGGCCTCAATGGTTCGCCCGATGAGGTCCCCAAAACATTTGAGCATACAATGTCGGTATGTAGCCCCCACATTTTTTACACCAAACAGCATCGTGACATAGCAGAATGATCCGAATAGGGTGATTAAAGATGTCGTGAGTTGGTCAAACTCTTTCATCATGATTTGATGGTACTCGGAGTATGCATCAAGAAAGCAAAGGGTTTTGCACATTGAGGTTGAGTCAACTACTTGGTCTATTCATGATAAAGAAAACGGATCCTTTGGACACGCTTTGTTGAGACCCATGTAGTCGACACACATTCTCCATTTCCCACTCTTTTTTTGTACCAGAATAGGATTGGCTAACCACTCGGGGTGGTATACTTCCTTGATGAACCCGTCCACCAAAAGCTTCGCAATCTCCTCGCCGATGGCCCTACGCTTCTCCTCACTGAAGCGACGTAGGCGCTGCTTCACTAGCGTGGAGCCTGGCCTAATCTTCAAGGCATGCTCGGTGACTTCTCTCGGAGTGCCTGACATGTCCGAGGGTTTCCATGCAAAGATGTCTCTGTTGGCATGGAGGAAGTCAACGAGCGTGCTTTCCTATTCGGAGGAAAGCGTGGTGCGAATACGCACCACTTTGCCCTTGGAGCTGCTGGGGTCTATGATGACCTCCTTGGTGCCCTCTACAGGCTCAAAAGACCCAGCCGACCACTTGGGGTCGGGTGCTTCTTTGGTGACCGCCTTCCTGATGGCCGCAAGCTCCTTGGAGGCGACGATTGTCGCGGCGTGTTCGTAGCACTCAACCTCGCACTCATAGGTGCACTAGAAGGAGGTGCCGATGGTGATGACCCTACATGGTCCCTGCATCTTCAGCTTTAGATAGGTGTAGTTGGGGACGGCCATGAACTTCACGTAGCATGAACGTCCTAGGATGGCATGGTAGGTTCTGTGGTACCCGACCACCTCAAAGGTAAGGGTCTCCATCCTGTAATTGGTCAGACCCCTAAAGGTAATGGGCAGATCAATCTACCCAAGTGGCACGTCATGCTTTTTAGGCACGATGCCATGGAAAGGCGCTCCAGTCAGTCGGATGCATGATCGGTCGATGCCCATGGCATCGAGCGTCTCGGCATACATGATGTTGAGGCCGCTGCCTGTATCCATCAGTACCTTGGTGAGCCACTTCGTGCCAATGATCGAGTCGACCATGAGCGGATATCTCCCTGGTTGTGGGACACTCTCCAGGTGGTCAGTTCGATCAAAGGTTATGGTGGACTCTGACCATCAGAGGAAGGTAGGCGTGGCCGGCTTAGCCGTATAGACCTCGCGGTGCCTGAGCTTCTGGCAGCGCTTGGAGTCGTAGGCCGCCAACCCTCTGAAGATCATGAGGCAGCCATCTAGCATCGAAAAGCCATCGTCCTTCCCCTTGGCGTCGTCCATGGATAGCTTGGGGTCCTTCCTATGCTCCCCCTTATTGGAGCCTTCGGGCAAGAACTACTTCATGAGACCACAGTCCTTGTATAGATGCTTGACGGGAAAAGCATGGTTCAGACATGGTCCTTCGAGCAGCGTCTCAAAGTGGTTTGGGGTGCCCTCGGTGGGCTTTCGACACACCTTGCGGTCGGCGGTGGCCACAAGCAAGCCCTTATGCCACTGCTTGTTCTTCTTCTTGCTGGGACGGTTGGAGGCGCCTTCATCGGCATCCTTGTCCCACTTTGCCTTGCCCTTGAGGCGATCAAAGATCGCTCCGACCGCCTCCTCACCTGAGGCATGGGTAGTGGCGATGTCAAGGAGCTCCTTGGTGGTTCATGGGCGCTTATGTCCTAGCTTGTGAACTAGAGACTCGCAGGTGGTCCTAGACAGGAAGGCTCCTATGACGTCGGCGTCAACGACGTTAGGCAGCTCGTTGCACTGTTGGGAGAAGCGTCGGATATACCCACGAAGAGTTTCCCTAGCCTTCTGTTCGTAGTTTTTGAGATCCCATGGGTTCCTAGGACGTGCGTATGTGCCCTGGAAGTTTCCCATGAAGATCTCTTTCAGGTCCGCCCAACTTTGGATTTTGTTGGGCAGAAGGTGTTCCAACCACGTTCGCGCAGAATCGGCCAGGAACATTGGAAGGTTGCGAATAATGAAATCGTCATTATCCGCTCCATCGGCTTGGCAAGCAAGCCGATAATCCTCGAGCCATAGTTCAGGGTTCGTTTCCTCGGAGTATTTCAGGATGTTGGTCGACGGTCGGTACCGCAGTGGAAAGGTGGCATTGAGGATGTGTCGGCCAAAGGCCTGAGGTCCCAGCAAGTCGGGGATCAGGCTTCGATCCTCGCCGCTATTGTAGCGTCTGCCACGACGAGGGTGGTAGCCACGGCTGGCCCTCTCCCTTGTGTCACCATGGGCACGCCTGCGGGCATCGAGGGTGTCGCGTGTGTCATGGTTGCGGCCAAGATGCTCGTGCTCTGGGACCACGGTGCGTGGCCTACCGCCTCACTATGCCTAGTGGACTGACATGCCCATGTTGGGTTGCTCTGAAGGGGCACGCTGGCTAGCGTTGAGCTCGTGTCGTTAGGACAACGAGCTCTCAGCCTGTTGTGCCGCCCCACGCTTGAGCAGCGTGTGAATCTCACGATGGGCTCGACGATCCTCGGGCATCGCGGGCCTCAGAAGCCCCCGGAGCAAGGCCGCCGCAGCAGTGATGTTCTAGCTTGCCCGGGTGAAGTGTGGGAGGGCTTCATCGTCCTCGATGATCCTCCGGTTCATGTCATGGGCCATGGTGCGTGCATGCCCGCTGTCTCCATGGCGCTCGATCTCTTGCTCGAGCTCCACGCGTTCCTGCTTGAGCTGGAGTCGTGCTTCCTCGAGCTCTTGGTGTCGGGCCTTCAGCTACTCCACCTGTAGGCGAGGTGGGGCCCCTGTATCCCTCTTGACCTCATCGTCGAGATCGTTCATTGGGGTAGCCTCTCCCTTGTGGATGCTTTCAATGTGTCCCTTGGGGGTACCTACCATGAAACATTAATGAGAAGGGTGATGGCTCCCCCGCTAGAGTTAGAGTCATAGGGCAACCCTGATTCTCCCGTGAGGAGGTCGTGGAAAGATTCTGTGACATATTCAGTCATCCCCATGAACTCATCATTTGCGAGGGATGGAGTCATGCGTTGCGCCACAAGGTGGCCAATGGTCTCTGCAGTGTTGCGGAGACTGGACGGGAGCGCTGTCAGGGTGCTCCGAATTAGGTATTCCGGGGAAAGCGGCTCTCCTCTGGCAAGCTATGTCATGACATTGACGAACAAGAAGGTGAGGTGGCGCTAGTCCTCTCGGGACGGTCGGGGTCCCAGGAAGGCGCCGAGCTGGGGCTCTAACCTCCCGTAGTCGAAACCGAGGAGCTAGTCGCTCCTAGGGACGTAGGCCTCCGGTGCGTGCAGCTGCAGCTCCTCAAGTGCCTTAGCAATCACATCGAGGCTGGTGGGGTGGAGAGGTTGGACGGCGGCAGGAGCCTGCGTCAACCCTCCCTCCATCATAATGATGAAGTCTAGGTTCCCGAAGCGCACATGCGCGCCTAGGACCTAGCTGACACCGTGACTGGCCATCCAAGACCTAAAGTGGATGTCAAGACATGCAAAAGGCCCCTACCTAGCGCGCCAACTATCGGTGTTTCGAGTTACCACCGACGAGTAAATTTGTATTATTGCGCGTCTGGCTTGGATAATACAAATTTATACTGGTTCGGGCAGAAAGTCCCTACGTCTAGTTCATCACTGCTGCTCATGTTACTAGCACTGAAAGTTTGTAGTAGGGGGTACAAACAGGCGAGAGAGGGAAAGGATCCCAAGTCTCTGGTGAAATGAATGAACCGGTGCTGAGAATTCGATTGCTGCTCAGCCGAGTGCTCGTGTCGTGCTTCTTGTGTCGATCTCGATTGATCGGTTTTAATCGGATCGGCCCCCATTCATGGGATGCCCTGCTTTCCCTTTTATAGGCCAAGGGAAAGCACGGGTCATAATGGAGGAAAAGAGAAGAATGAGGGAGAGAAGAAGTCCTTCAGGATCATCGGGTCCTTCTTATCCTTTGTGCGGGTCTCACTGACCCTGTAGATGTCAATAGGGACAGCTCCGCGTCATGGCTCTGTCCATTACTGGCGCCATGCGCAGGCATCGTCTGCAGGTCATGGCGTTCCATTCCATCGCAGTGGATGTCATGGTGAGCTGATGTGTCTGTCAGTGTTCGTATGGGGGTTAGGCAGAACAACACCAGTACGCCCAATGCTGTTCTTGATGTGCATCCTTAGGTATGGCCCGTTATGGCCACGGGTTAGATAAGGGCATGCCGGTCTCTTGCTTGGTGTCAGAGTTTTGACCTAGGCCCATCCGTTTGGACTGGAGTGGTTGGCGGTGGTATGGGTCCCCGTCGGGCGAGGCAAAGCCTGTGGCCTCGGGGTCGGGCGAGGCAGAGCACAAACCCAAGGGTCGGGCGAGGCGGAGCCCGTGGCCTCGGGGTCGGGCGAGACAGAGCCCGCCCCTAGAGGTCGGGCGAGGCAGAGCACAAACCCTAGGGTCGAGCGAGGCGGAGCCCGCCCCTAGAGGTTGGGCTAGGCGGAGCACAAACCCAAGGGTCGAGCGAGGCGGAGCCCGTGGCCTCGGGGTCGGGTGTGGCGGAGCCCGCCCCTAGAGGTCGGGCGAGGCGAAGCCTGTGGCCTTGGGGTCGGGTGGAGCTATAGTCGTGCTCTTGACTGCTCGGATGAATCAATGTTGATGGTCATTAGCTCCTTCTCTTCGAGTACCCTAGTATTGGTCCCCGACAACTATGCACTAGCAGATTGAGGAAAAGTTTATCCCCTTGATTCTCCTAACAGGTCGGGCCCTCATGTCAATGGGACATCTCTTCTTTCTCCCTCCCCCTCCTCTCTCTTCCCTAACCACGGCAGCTCGGAGCAACACGGCTGGCCTAGAGCCCAGCGTGGGGCTCGCCGGCTCTGAGCACCGATGCTGGCGTTCGGTGCGGGGCTCCTCGGACCAGAGGAATAGCACGGTGGCCTAGAGCCACAACGGTGGCCCATGGGGCGTGGCAGGCTAGAGCCATAGCGATGGCATGTGGGGCGTGATGTCCGGCCTAGTCTAGTGGGGCCCGAGATGTCGGTGGTAGAAGGGGAGGAAAGAGGGTTGTGAAAAAAGATTGCTTGCTGCTCTTTATTTGAGAGATAATGATACACGATGGACGTCTCTGCCCACGTCGCCTACGCCGCTGGGTTCATGCGCCCCGTGCTCGTCGATGCGTGCGCAGTTGCTAGCTTCCTCCCGCGCCCTCATCCAGCTCGCCCGTCGTGGAAAGGGAGGCTGGGAAGCCTACACCTGCGCCTACGACCCCATTCACCTCGCGTGTCGGCAGGAAGGGGAGGCCCGCGCCATCGCAGTTCCCCACCAGGTGGGACGTGACCGCCGGCTACACTATGTTTCAAGTATTTCAGACATTTTTAGATATGTTGCAAGCCTATGTTTCAAGTGTTTCAGTTGTTTTAGGCGTATGTTTGAAGTGTTTCATCTAGATGTTGCATCTGTTGCTATAGCTATACACGCATGTTTCAAGCATATGTTTCAGATGTTTTTAGATTTATGTTGTAAGTGTTTATCTAGATGTTGCAAAAGTAGATCTGGATGTTGCATATGTTGCTATGGCTATACACGCATGTTTTAAGAGCATATTTAAGTGTTTTATCTGTTTTCAGATGTATGTTGCAAGTGTTTCATCTGGATGTTATAAAAGTAGATCTAGATGTTGCATATGTTGTTATGGCTATACACGCATGTTTCAAGAGCATGTTTCATCTATTTTCAGACATATGTTGTAAATGTTTTATCTGGATGTTGTATATGTTGCAAATGGCTATGTCGCAAGTATATGTTCTGAATGTTTCATCTGATTCAGGCGTATATTGCAATTGTTTCATCTGAGTATTACAAAAGTAGATCGTCGGTGTGGAGGAAGCCTAAGCCCTCGGTGGTCCAGCTGCTGCGGCTCCCTAGTGTGGCGAAGATGGAGGCCGTGGACACGAGAGCGGAGAGGATAGGATGTTGCGGTGGATTGGCTGGGATGTGGAGCGGATGGGCGCGGGCCTCCATGCTGCGTGCGTCAAGCGCAGGAAGCTCCGTGCAGGCGGATTGGCTTCGGAGCGGAGATGGACGCGGGGCGTGCATTGGTTGCGGGTCTTGGTGTGCGTCGGGTGCGGGCGCAGGAGCACCGTCTGGACGGACGTCGTGTCTGGACGTCCGGGCTCTAGTCACTCTGTTATTTAAGGGGTTGAGAAAAAAATATCTAAGAAAGGGAGATTTGTAGCGGTTTTTCCCACCCTATTCCAGTATTCCTCTATATGACAGTTTTAGGAAAGGGAAATGTTTTTCTCCTGTGGTTGCTCTAAGCTTCCAAACGCACGCTTGAAGATTACTAGTTGTAGTGCTTCACGTCACGGTTGCAGGATTGCAGCCAGCAAGAGAATCATGGCTCATTACGCTTGAACATCCGGCGTTCGATCAAACACTTACGCTTATACATATATATACTACATATAATATATCCGAGCCGGCAAGATGTTGATGCGGCAACATAGTTTAAGGATGGAGGCGCAACTCGCCGCCGCGCCGCCTCATCTCTCCGAGGACATCTGCGCGGAGATCCTCGCCCGTCTGCCGGTCAAGTCCGTCCTCCGCTTCCGCACCGTCTGCAAGGCGTGGCGCGTCATCACGACCCGCCCGCTCTTCCTCGCCGCCCACGCGCGCCGACAGCCGGCTAAGGTTGTATTGTACACGTACCTGGACTCGGAGCAACGCGGCTATGCTATCGACGTCTCGCTGGACGTGCTCCCTGTCTCCGGCGAGACGTCGGACCAGCGGCGTCGTCTCATCCGGTACCCCAGATCCGTGCCTTTGTCTTCTATGGATCCCCTCCTACTCGACTCGGGCAACGGCGTCCTCCTATTCAGGAAGGATGCGGCGGGCATCTACTTCCTCTGCAACCCCGTCAGACGTCACGAGGCAGTGGGCCGAGCTCCCCAAGCTCACTGATGAAAGATATGGCCGCCGCAGCCGCACCGTCAACGTTAGAGAGTATGCTTTCTACTTTCACCAGCAGTCCTGCGAGTACCGGCTCTTGTGCGGCCGCCTTACGTCCGCCGGCCGGACGTGGCGCATCCTCTCCACCGGTGCCGCCGAGCCTCGGCATGTAGACACACACACCGCGGACGATGACCTGGTTGCCGGAGACACCGTCGGAGATGTCACCAGTGGCCCTTCACTGGCCGCCACGTCGTCCTCGGGACTTGTCGTCGTCCAAACAAGAGACGACGACGGAGATGGTGGCTGTTCGTCATGCACGGGCTGCTCGTGGCGGCCAACTTCGGGGAGAAGAAGCACGTCGACCTCTGGTTCCTTGTCGACTACGGCGCCGGGAGGTGGGAACGCCGTCATCGAGTTCGAACGCCGTGGCAATCTGGATGGGGAATATCGTCGCGGAACGAATGGAGTTTGTGGTCTACGGCCACGGCGTGTGACGACCAAGGGAACATCATGCTGGGCAGCCACTGCGGTTTGTTGGTGTACAACGTGAGGATGAAGACGGTTAGGGCAGTCCACTCCGTGGCCACGCCGAGGACGCAACGTCCTCGTGTCACGGCATGTGTTCAGGGAGAGCCAGGTGGAGCACCCAAATTTCAAGAGGCCGTCCTCCGCCGACATGCCGCTCATCCACTTCTGGTGCTAAGTAGTCGACAGTTTTTATTTGTCTTGTTATTTGGGGTGTTGTTGGCCCATCAATGTTTAAGTGTTCACTTTTGATGCAAGCCGGCCTGTTTACCAGTCAATATTTAGGTTCCTTTTAGAGTGTAGGTTGTTCTCTTGTTTTTTCGCTAAGAGAAACGCTATACCTCAACCAGCTGATTCCTGTTCATCTGCCAACCGAATTCTAGATGGTTGGATCTGACGCGTGGCGCTCCCTGTGCCGTCTGATGAACATGAATCTCCTTCCTCGCGTAGTCTTCCCGCGCCCGCAACGAGTGCAGCCCCCGGCATCGGCCCTTCCTGTGACGCTGCCCCCCTTCCCGAGCACCGGCCATCCGCCGCCTCGCGCCCGGCACCGGCTGTCCGCCGCCGCTGCCCCAGTGAAAGGTCCTTGTAACACCCCAGAAGAAAAGACAACAAAATCTTCTGGAGAATTACCACACTTCTCAGCACAATAAAAGACCATAACAACAGAGTACGCGGAAGCAACAATAATCATAAAGGTTAACGATAAAGGATCTTTACTATTCACCCGTCTATCGTAACTCAATCCACCCAAACATGATCCACATAAAAGCATATGGGACAAACCAACTAAACCATGGTTAAAATTATTATTATTACAACACATGTGTCCCAAAGATATGTATGAACGTGCACACATACTGCTACTCCCGTCCCAAGCATGCATCTTCCAAGCTCAAACACCGGAGGGGGAAAAACAACGGGTGAGGAGAGCAAGATAATAAAATTCATAACCAGAGATATACTCGTCCAAAAAACATGTTCTAAAACAATCTTGAAATCTTAAGCAATGTGCTACAACTTTTATTTAGATCACAAGTTCAGATTCGTCAATTACATGACCAAAAACTGGTTAAATCTAAAACTGTTTAAAAACTCATCACAGAAAAACAGTCCACTTCAAACGATCATATCTTCCAAAATACAGAGGCTATGAGGGTGAATTTCGTGTCAAAAGAAAGATTAGGAAGTCCTATACAACTCTGTCCACAGCGGTATAAATTATTAAGGCCCGTAAAAAGACCTAAAACGACGTTGAACAGAGACTGCACAATCTGATGGGGTTTCAGAACGTGGGCGAGATTAAATTCGGGAATTACTCCTACATGACCCCTCCTAATTAGATACTTCGATCCATGAAACTTGCTCCATAGAAGGGGATTAGGATTTGGCATCTCACCTAGGTCAATCACAGCAAGAACGACGGCAAGCCTCCGGTTATCCTCGTCGCTACGATCAGATGGTTCCTATGGAATTTTAGAGAAGAAGAACGGCACGCCGACGGCGGCGGCGGCAAGCCCTCGTTCTCCTCTTCCTCTCCTTCTCCCTTCGGTCCTCTCCTTTCCCCGTGCGAGAATAGAGAGAGGTGGCGACTCTTGGGCAGCCAGATCACGGTTTGGGAAAAGAAAAGAAAAAAAAGAAAGGCCCACGATGGCAACCAAGTAGGACTCGGCCAAGGCAAAAAGGAACAGGACACGGTACCGTACGTGTAGGGCCTATACGTGACACTGTAGCACCTGTAATTACCTACACTAACATTTTTATTCTCTTCAACCTTGCAACATCCAGACCTTCATGATCCTAACTCCGATCAAAGCACATGAGTAGACAAATAAAAAGGATTTGACGAGCTCTCCACATCGGTATTCCCCGTTCATCCATCCGAGGAACAGATATTTTGGTCTCCCTTAAAAGCCAGTCAACCTTTGCTAAATAAATTTCTTAATCAATATTAAAATTTCATATTTATGGCATTGATTCTCGGGGTATTACCGTCCTAATATGGCTAGAGGGATGAATAGCCTGTTTAAATTCTCTACAAAACATTAGAGCAATTAATTAGTACAACAAAAGGCGGAATGCAATTTTACTCTACCTCTATAAGGGTTGTAAGTCACCTATTCTAATAATTCTAGTAGCTATAATCACTATCACACACAACAAGCTAGGTTACTACTCATTAGGCTAGTGTGCTCTCAAAGACTAACTAAAGAGCCACACTAACCAAACTAACAAGCTCTTAAAGACTAACTACACTAAAGAGCTTGACAACTAGTTTGCGGTAATGTAAACGAGTGAGTAGGGTGATTATACTGCCGCGTAGAGGAGTGAACCAACCACAAGATGAACACCAATTCAATCACTGGGAGAATACCAAAGGGCAAGAGATAACCAATTTTTCTTCCGAGGTTCACGTGCTTGCCGGCAAGCTAGTCCTCATTGTGTCGACCAACATTTGGTGGTTCAGCGGCTAAGAGGTGTTGCACGAACCTCGTTTACACAATTGGACACCACAAGAACCTACCCACAAGTGAGATAACTCAATGACACGAGCAAATTACAAGAGCTACCTTACGGCGCTTCGCCGGGAAATGTGCAAGACCTCTCACAATCACTGGATCCGGCCACGAACAACCACCAACTCGTGCCGAAGCTCCTCCGCTGCTCTAAGTCGTCTAGGTGGTGGCAACCACCAAGAGAAACAAGAAATCCACAGCCACAACGATCCACAAGTGTTACTAGATGCAATCACTCAAGCAAATGCACTTGGAATCACTCCCTGTCTCACTATGATGATGAATCAATGATGAAGATGAGTGGGAGGTATTTTGTTAGGCTCACAAGGATATCAACTATGTCAAAGTGCCAAGAGAGTCATCCCCAAGCCGGACAAACACTATTTATAGACGCCCCCAAAGGAATAGAGCCGTCACGCTCTCACTCCATCTTTTCACGGGGCGACCGGACGTGCAAATGGGTGTGATCGAACGCAAACCCCCAGCGTCTAGTCCACCATCTCGGTCCACGTGTAACTGCCTTCAAACCTCAATCGTCCAGCTTCAACGGTCAAGTTCCCGATCGCTCGTGCATTAAGTGACGACCGAACGCGCTCCTCCAATGACCTGACGCCACGCGAGGCCAAGTCCGGTCAGTTACGGTAAGCTCCCAGAGCGTGATTTTTGTGACCGAACGCATCCGGTCGCAAGCGACCTGACGCGCCCGAGTGTCCTGTTAGTACTCCGTTCTTCTCTGTGAACTCATCAAGCTGACGCCAGCATACGTCAGCACTGATCTGACGCAGCACCTACGTGTCCAGTCGTGCTGACTCGCCACAGTAGCAAAAGGTGACCAGACATGCCGGTGCACCAAGGCCAGCGTCCGATCGCTTCTTGGCTCTCTCAGCCAGTCACTGCGCCATCCGCTAAAATTGACCGAACGCGTCAGGGTGAGTCCGGTCACCCCGTGACCAGCGTTCGGTCGTGGACTTTCTCCTCTTTTTCTTTTTCTAAGTCCACAACCACTTCACGCTTGCTTCCAACTTGCTAACCACAAAGTGTAGAACTTGTTGTGCACGTGTGTTAGCATTTTACAAGGGTCAGAGTTAGCACACTAGGTTCCTAAATGCATATGCAAAAGTCATATCACCTAGTGGCACTCGATAAACCGTTTAGCCAAAGATTTCCCCTCTTTATAGTACGATTATCGATCCTAAGTCACTCACACCCTCTATGGTGTCTTGAGTGCAAAACAAAAACCTATCTACATATTTGCCTTGATGAAAGGTCCTTGTTTGGTTTTGGTAATTGAGTGACAACTTAGGTGGACTAATTGTGTTTATGTGAGATACACAGGTGATTAGTCCACAGGTACATGTGTGTGAGCAACATATGCCATGAAGGTGAAAATGGCTTGGAGATGTTGCAAAGCTCACACATGTGATGATGAAGGAGCTTATTGCACATGAGACATGACATTGAGTTGTGTGATCAAGGTGGAGAAGATCAAGACAAGACTTGGCTTGATGGACCGGTTGCAAGCGTGAAGGGCAAGTCGAAGGCTTTGGAGTGATGGACCGCGTGGCGGTGAAGCTTGAGCGAGACTTGGCGCCGATGGACGATGGCAACGGTGAAGAGCAAGTAGAGTCAAGATCGATGAACCAATATGATCATGTGATGATATGGAGTGGATCATATCATTGTTGATCGTGTTGGTGCATGTGTTGCATCGACATTGGAGGAGATGGAATGGAATGCGCAAGGCAAAGGTATAACCTAGGGCATTTCATTTCACCGGTCATAGGTGTGTAGAGAAGTTTATGACCGGGTTTAGGATAGATGGCCGTACTATCAAGAGGGGCAAACTTGTTTGCATATCGGTCATCTAGTGCCACTCGAGTGATCTAACTTTGTATTATCGCTAGGATCGAGTGGCGTGGCAAGTTGAGTGGCTAACATCCTTTGGGAAATGATTGTGAAAATGCTAACACACATACACATGGTGGTGTACACTTGGTGGTGTTGGCACATTTACAAAGGCGGTGGTGTTTGCAGGGTTGAGATGGGTTTGGGTCCCTCTCTCCCTCCCGCCGAGCTTGCGAGGCGGGATTCGGCGCTTTCGGGAAAATGGAATGTCTATTTTCTATTGCGCCGGATGCAAATTCTTGTGGTTAGCACACTTGAGCAAGGGTGAAGAAAATGGAGAAGATGCTGGCGTCGGTCAACTGACCGGACGCTGGATCTGAATGCACCGGACGCTGGCAGGCTGCGTCCGGTCGCGCTGACGTGGAGTGTAGCAGTCGCTGGAGTGTGACCGGACGCTGGCTGCGTCCGATCGCGTTCGACCGGACGCGTCCGGTCATGCTCGGGAGCTTACTGGAAACGACCGGACGCTGGGGGTTCAGCGTCCGGTCAGTTGAAGCTGGAGCGTCCGGTCAGGTCAAGTGACCGTTGGAACCGGGACACGTGGTCGTCTGTGGGCGACCGGACGCTGAGGTCCAGCGTCCGGTCAACACGACCGGAGCGTCCGGTCGTCCCGACCGTTGCCCAGTGAAGGGGTAACGGCTAGTTTAGCCCTTGGGGCTATAAATAGAAGTGGCCCTCGGCCATGGCTGGGGTGGAGCACCTTGGGGGACTTAGTGTCCATGCTTGTGAGTGCTTGGGAGCCCTCCATCACACATATACTTGATAGTGATCATTCGATTGTGTGAGTGAGCGATTCTAGTGCGATTGCATCGTGAGGTTGCATCGAGTGGCACTAGGTGATCGAGTTGCAAGCCGGTGGTGCTTGTTACTCTTGGAGGTTGCCACCTCCTAGACGGCTTGGTGGTGGTCTCCGTGGAAGCCCGCAAGAAGCTTGTGCGGCGCTCCGGAGAAGTGCTTGTGAGGGGCATTGTGCTCGCCCCGCGGGAGCCGCGAAGAGCAACTCTAGTGAAGCGTGTCATTGAGCTACCCTCACTCAAGGGGTAGGTTCTTGCGGCGCCCGACGTGCGGGCTTAGCGGGTGATGCTAATTAGCCGCCGAACCACCAAGTGAGCGGTCGACACAACGGGGACTAGCGTGTTGGCAAACACGTGAACCTCGGGAGAAAAATCATCGTGTCAACCTTGTTCTTCCCGTTGGTTTGCATCCCCATTACACAAGCTTGCAATTACTTTTATACATATTAAGCTTGTGTAGTTGCTCTTGTAATTAGATAGCTTGTGTAGCTTGCTAATTACCTTCTTGCTTGTGTAGCATAGAAGTAGCTCCCTTGCGTGGCTAATTTGGTTTTAGTAACCTTGTTAGTCACATTGCTTAGTTTGTGTAGCTAAGTATTTGCGCTCTCTAATTAGGCATTGGTTGCCTTGTTATTGAGCATTGCTAGTGAGCTTAGTTAGCTTTGTGCTTTTGCTTACTAGCATGTGTAGGAGCTCCCTTGTCGCTTAAAGTACTAGTGGCATAGGTTTGTGTAACCTTGCTCCTAGAATTGTTTAGGAGAGCTCTAGCTAGTCCGGCACCTTTGTTGCATAATTGTTATCTTTGCAAGGTGCTAGTGAACATATATATAGCGGGATATAGTCTTGGCTAGACCGATAGTTTCATTTCCGCATTTGTATCGGTTAGCCGACGCGATTAAGTTTTAGAAAAGACTATTCACCCCCCCTCTAGTCGCCATCTCGACCCTTCAAGTGGTATCAGAGCCCGGTCTCTCATTTGTGGTCTTCACCGACCCGAGAGGATGGCGAACTTTGGGCTAGAGGTTGTTTGTGACACACACATTTTTGATGGCACAAACTATGCACGGTGGAAACGTCATATGCTTGATCATTTCCATGAATTGGGTCCCAAGGCATGGTGGATCATTGTTGTTGGTTTTTCTCATGATGCTTTGGATAAGGACAACCTAACTCAAGCACAAGAGGATTGCTTACAACTTGATCATCGTGCTCTTTATTATCTAATACGTGCTTTACATGATGATATTTTTAGACGTGTGTGGGACTTGGAAAGTGCTCATGAAATGTGGCTAGCACTCCAAGCCTTTTACGGTGACTCCTCCACATGGGATGATGGCAAATTCAAGAAGGAGGATGAGCCCAAGAAGGAGGCGCATGAGTGTGTTGAGCATAACCACAATTTGGTGATTGTGGAAGATTGCTCCACCTCATTGTCAAGTGAGGATGATGATGATCAATCCACTACAAGTTCACTTGACAAGGTTGATGATGATGCCACAAGTGTTGCAAGTGATGATGCTACCCCATGCACACTTGATGGTGATGATGGTTCATACTCAAGCCATGATGATGCTACTACAAGCCCATCCACTACACCACATTGTCTCATGTCACAAGGTGACACCAAGGTATCAAATGATAATGTGGTTGATCATGTTGATTCATATGATGAGCTTGTTAGTAAACTTGCTAGCATGACCATGTCTTTAGAAAATGAGAAAGCTAAAACATTAAAATTAGAAAATGAAAACTCATTTCTAAAGAACTTTTGTGAAGAACATAAGAAATTAAATAATGCTTATAAATCTTCACTTGATGAGCTTAAATTGAATCATGAGACACTACTTGCATCTCATGATGAATTATTAGAAAAACAAGCTTCTCTCATTAAAATATTTACAAAGAAACTTAAAAATAATGAGAGCTCATCACATGGGTCAAATGATCAATCACATGTTGTTGCTAACCCTTGTGATGTAGTCAAGAAGCATGTATCCACCTCTTGTGATGGTTTATTAGATATGCCATGCTCTTCACATATAGATGCTTGTTCTACTTCTATGTCTTGTGAGACTAACCTTTTGAAGGAGAACAATGAGCTCAAAAATGAAGTGAAGAAATTGAGCAACAAGTTAGAGAGGTGCTACAACTCAAAAGTCACCTTTGAGCATATGTTGAAAACTCAAAGAAATTATGGTGACAAGTGTGGCCTTGGCTTCAAGAAGAAGATGACAAAGGGCGAAATGAAGAGAGAAAGAAAGATGAAGAAGCTACAACAAAGAAAGCTCTCTCATACCATGTGCTTCCGGTGTCATGAAGTGGGACACTTTGCAAATGGTTGCCCTAACATCGAGAAGCTCAAGAAGCTAAAAGAAGAAGAGAGGCTAAAGCATGTCAAGTGCTTCAAGTGCGGCACTTGGGGTCATCTTACCTCGATGTGCCCAACCAAGGAATTGGTGAAGCAACAAGTGAAGCCTCAACCAAAGCCACAAGTTGAGCAAGAGAAGACACCCCAAGAGCAAATCAAGATCAACCATGAAGATGGTGGTGATTTGATGATAAAGAAGAAGAAAACAAGAAGGGGTGGAAAGGCAAGGCATCCAATGCAAACTCAAGATGCCAAGATGATGAGTAAGAATGACAATGAGAAGAAAGTCTATGCTCACATCAAGTGCTTTAAGTGTGGAAGTACGGGACACTTTGCCTCTAAGTGTCCTAACAAGCTTGAGAAGAAGGCTCAAGCAATCCATGAGAGGCAAGGCAATGAGAAGCACCACATGAGCAAAGAAGAGAAGGCTCAAGCAAAGAGAAAGTGCTACTCATGCCGGGAAAGGGGACACATGGCACATTCATGTCCCCTAGGTAAAATTTCTAAGCCTATTTCAATTGATGATCATGATATGCTTAGAAAGGATGGCAATGGTACCTCATTGGTTGCACTTGCAAAACATCCCGCTACTCATACAAAGGCATTGCCTAAGTATGTTGCTCCTAACTTGAGAGGACCCAAACTTGTTTGGGTACCATCAAAAAGTGGATGAATGTGTGTAGGTACCATCGGCATTGGAGACTTGATTCAATTGATCTCACATTGTTCATCATATGTTGAGTCAAGATATGAAGCTTAGTGCACATCCAATCCCAATGCCATGACAAATTAAGTGAAGTCCAAATGTGCTATAACATACAAGTGTAAATTTCAAGTTGTTGGTAATTCATTGGATATATTTGATGACTTGCAAATAATTGAGTTGAAGCTTGCTAGTTGGATGATCATGAGCTAAGCAAGGTATATCTCTAGTTGATCATTTCATTTGGGTGCATATGAGTTAATTGAATTAGATAAATATGCAATGTTGCTTGCTATGAGATGTTTCAATGGATAATTGCTTAGTAATCAAGTTTGAATTGATTTGTGTTGGATAAATTCATGAGATGACATTTAGTAAGTGATTTGAATGGATATATGTCTTATGGAAGTATTCAAACAAGTTAGTATCAAGTTTGATTCATATTTGATGAAGTATAGCTCAATTGCTTGAAATCTGTCCTATATTCAAAATCTGAGCTAGCTGTGATCATAGCCATGTTTGAGTATTGAAAACTTATTGGATTGGCATGAAAATTGGTGTACATGCTCTAGACTTATGGTATAAGATGCTGTAGAAATTTCATGGAAATTGGATAAGAAATGCTTCGGTTTTGGAGTGGTTCTTGTCAGCTATAGTGCAGCAGTTTTCAGCATGTAGCAGTGGTGGAAGAATTAAAATTTAGCAGTCCATATGAGATCAAATGAAGCTAAAATTTTTATGGCTGCTAGATAACTTAGTGAAGCTCATCTCCACCAAATTTCATAGTATTTAGATTTGTACTTTGAGAAATATGCTTAGTTCTTTGGAGAGTACAGAATCTGCCATAAAAGTGACAAGTATTGGATTGATCTAGAGTCACTTTGATTAAAAGGTCCTCAAGTTGGAAACATGTTTACAAGTGTTTGAGGTACCTAAATTTGGTTTTGAAATGATCTAGAAGCATGACAAGATATGAGTACAAGGCCATTTGATTGAGAAGTGTACTTTGCACACTTTTGGTACTCAAATTAGAAGATCAAGATCAAATGCAAGATGAAGATAAAGTTTAAGTTCTAGTTGTGATTGGAGATCATTTGATAGAAAGAAAATGACTTAAACAAGTAGAAAGAAAAGGACTTAAAGAAGGAATCAAGGTTACTCATCAAGATAAGTCCATCACTTGGATCAATCAATCAAGTTATTTCAAGTGAGTGTCAACAATGGTTCTTGGAGAGAGGTCACTTCTCCCTAGTGTAGGGGCTTGCCGCCTATGTGTAGGTAAACCAAGTGTGGTACTTGGAAGGCTAACATGGAAGTGGTGATCCGAGGGACATTTAAGATGCTTAGTTGAAGCAATCAAATGGATTGATCAAGAAAAGCAAGCAACACCCAAAAGAGAGCTAGTCATGATATTTTCAAGTGGTATTCTCATATTGATGCTCTCATGCAAGCTAAGATCAAAAGATGAAGCAAGTCAACCACAACAAGAAAGTGCACTTGATCATAAGTGGTATTCATTTCATATGGGTGAAGAATGGAATTCAAAATGGTATCTATTGGTCTTCACCAAGCTTATAATTGGACTTCACATTGCTATTGGAGTAATGAATTGGAATCTATGTGACTATCCTCTACTCCAACATAGCAAAGGTATCATTGTAATGTGCATGATCATTTCATCCCTTACTAGTATGCGGTTAGTGCATATAGTACATGCTTTATAGGATCATGCATTACAAATGAAATGTTTAAAATTCATAGCCTACCACTATTGCTTGAATGATTACTTGATCTAGTGGTTAGTATGTGAATTGGTTCATGAGCTAGTAAACCCAAGTACTTGATTTAATTTGGATTGCTAAACAAGTGACAAGTACAACATTGACAAGATAACCCTTGCAAGAGGTGTGAAGAAGCTTGTCATTGGTTCAAACCGGACTTGAAAGCTTAGGCAAAACAATTTAGTTCAAGTCAATCATAGAAGCTCATGATAGTGATAAGAGTACAAGCACAAGACAACAATGCAAATGGATATCTAGTTAGTATGTTTCAACTCACAAGTGATATCCTATAAGTGGTACTCATGAAAATAGCAAATGTTCAAGAAATGGTCTTTATTGATAAATCAAACAAGTGGTTCCATACTAGAAGATTCTTTCAAATGATATTCACTTCCTACAAGTGGTATCTATACATAGTAGATGATGGTTCCACAAGTGATCCTCAACTTTAAGTGATCATCAAATGAAGAATGCATCCCTCACCTACAAGAGCTTAAGTGAAATAAAATGGATGACCCATACATAGAATGATAAGATACAAGTAGTACAAGTTACAAGTTCAAAATGGTATCTACATGTAGTGTCATTCCAACAACCAAGTAATGTCCATCAAAAATGCACAATGCAAGTCTCAACCATCTACCCCAAAAGTGCATACCTTTGCATCAATAAGAAGCACACCTTTTATGGAAATTGATGACAAAGGGGGAGAAGTTGTACAAAGATATAAAGCTTGGGGAGAGATTGTACAATGGGAGCGATGAGATACAAAAGAAATAGAGGTTGGACATGGACAAAGAGGGAGCAACATTTGAAGAAAAGAGATGGATCAAAATTCTTGGACAAGAGAAGCACACAAGTAGGGGGAGCAAGCTCATGAACTTTGTTTGATTGCATTTGATATATGCATATTCATGTGCTTGCTTGCATTGCATAAGCTTTAAGATACAATATGCATGCTTGTGTGGTGTATGCTAGTTGTAAAACTTAAATGATGATTTGATAACTAGCATGCATAGGATGATAGCTAGACACTTGGTATGCTTTTCAAGTAATGCTAGTACCTTGCTTTTAATGTTGATCTCACAAGGTATTTAGTGTTTTATTATCAAGAGATATCTAGCTAACCATGGTGCTAAGGATGAACTTAAAGGTACAACTCCGACTGGTACACGCTTCAAAGGTTTATTCTATACACCTTAGCATCATTTTGCAGTATTTACTCTCCCATAATTTCAATCTATGCATATGTGCAAGCTTCAAATTAAATACTCTAGCACATATGTAGGGGGAGCTAATACTATCCATTTCGGGTTTATGGTACTTGTCCAAAATCATTTTCACATGGTAAAATTGCTTGGGCAAGCAACATGAATCCAAAAGAGCTTAATTTCCATATCTTTGTAGAGTTGTCATCAATTACCAAAAAGGGGGAGATTGAAAGGTCCTTGTTTGGTTTTGGTAATTGAGTGACAACTTAGGTGGACTAATTGTGTTTATGTGAGATACACAGGTGATTAGTCCACAGGTACATGTGTGTGAGCAACATATGCCATGAAGGTGAAAATGGCTTGGAGATGTTGCAAAGCTCACACATGTGATGATGAAGGAGCTTATTGCACATGAGACATGACATTGAGTTGTGTGATCAAGGTGGAGAAGATCAAGACAAGACTTGGCTTGATGGACCGGTTGCAAGCGTGAAGGGCAAGTCGAAGGCTTTGGAGTGATGGACCGCGTGGCGGTGAAGCTTGAGCGAGACTTGGCGCCGATGGACGATGGCAACGGTGAAGAGCAAGTAGAGTCAAGATCGATGAACCAATATGATCATGTGATGATATGGAGTGGATCATATCATTGTTGATCGTGTTGGTGCATGTGTTGCATCGACATTGGAGGAGATGGAATGGAATGCGCAAGGCAAAGGTATAACCTAGGGCATTTCATTTCACCGGTCATAGGTGTGTAGAGAAGTTTATGACCGGGTTTAGGATAGATGGCCGTACTATCAAGAGGGGCAAACTTGTTTGCATATCGGTCATCTAGTGCCACTCGAGTGATCTAACTTTGTATTATCGCTAGGATCGAGTGGCGTGGCAAGTTGAGTGGCTAACATCCTTTGGGAAATGATTGTGAAAATGCTAACACACATACACATGGTGGTGTACACTTGGTGGTGTTGGCACATTTACAAAGGCGGTGGTGTTTGCAGGGTTGAGATGGGTTTGGGTCCCTCTCTCCCTCCCGCCGAGCTTGCGAGGCGGGATTCGGCGCTTTCGGGAAAATGGAATGTCTATTTTCTATTGCGCCGGATGCAAATTCTTGTGGTTAGCACACTTGAGCAAGGGTGAAGAAAATGGAGAAGATGCTGGCGTCGGTCAACTGACCGGACGCTGGATCTGAATGCACCGGACGCTGGCAGGCTGCGTCCGGTCGCGCTGACGTGGAGTGTAGCAGTCGCTGGAGTGTGACCGGACGCTGGCTGCGTCCGATCGCGTTCGACCGGACGCGTCCGGTCATGCTCGGGAGCTTACTGGAAACGACCGGACGCTGGGGGTTCAGCGTCCGGTCAGTTGAAGCTGGAGCGTCCGGTCAGGTCAAGTGACCGTTGGAACCGGGACACGTGGTCGTCTGTGGGCGACCGGACGCTGAGGTCCAGCGTCCGGTCAACACGACCGGAGCGTCCGGTCGTCCCGACCGTTGCCCAGTGAAGGGGTAACGGCTAGTTTAGCCCTTGGGGCTATAAATAGAAGTGGCCCTCGGCCATGGCTGGGGTGGAGCACCTTGGGGGACTTAGTGTCCATGCTTGTGAGTGCTTGGGAGCCCTCCATCACACATATACTTGATAGTGATCATTCGATTGTGTGAGTGAGCGATTCTAGTGCGATTGCATCGTGAGGTTGCATCGAGTGGCACTAGGTGATCGAGTTGCAAGCCGGTGGTGCTTGTTACTCTTGGAGGTTGCCACCTCCTAGACGGCTTGGTGGTGGTCTCCGTGGAAGCCCGCAAGAAGCTTGTGCGGCGCTCCGGAGAAGTGCTTGTGAGGGGCATTGTGCTCGCCCCGCGGGAGCCGCGAAGAGCAACTCTAGTGAAGCGTGTCATTGAGCTACCCTCACTCAAGGGGTAGGTTCTTGCGGCGCCCGACGTGCGGGCTTAGCGGGTGATGCTAATTAGCCGCCGAACCACCAAGTGAGCGGTCGACACAACGGGGACTAGCGTGTTGGCAAACACGTGAACCTCGGGAGAAAAATCATCGTGTCAACCTTGTTCTTCCCGTTGGTTTGCATCCCCATTACACAAGCTTGCAATTACTTTTATACATATTAAGCTTGTGTAGTTGCTCTTGTAATTAGATAGCTTGTGTAGCTTGCTAATTACCTTCTTGCTTGTGTAGCATAGAAGTAGCTCCCTTGCGTGGCTAATTTGGTTTTAGTAACCTTGTTAGTCACATTG
This sequence comes from Miscanthus floridulus, assembly GCF_019320115.1. Taxonomy (NCBI): domain Eukaryota; kingdom Viridiplantae; phylum Streptophyta; class Magnoliopsida; order Poales; family Poaceae; genus Miscanthus; species Miscanthus floridulus. The sequence goes on along the minus strand of NC_089591.1, from coordinate 53,226,468 downwards.
CTTAGTTTGTGTAGCTAAGTATTTGCGCTCTCTAATTAGGCATTGGTTGCCTTGTTATTGAGCATTGCTAGTGAGCTTAGTTAGCTTTGTGCTTTTGCTTACTAGCATGTGTAGGAGCTCCCTTGTCGCTTAAAGTACTAGTGGCATAGGTTTGTGTAACCTTGCTCCTAGAATTGTTTAGGAGAGCTCTAGCTAGTCCGGCACCTTTGTTGCATAATTGTTATCTTTGCAAGGTGCTAGTGAACATATATATAGCGGGATATAGTCTTGGCTAGACCGATAGTTTCATTTCCGCATTTGTATCGGTTAGCCGACGCGATTAAGTTTTAGAAAAGACTATTCACCCCCCCTCTAGTCGCCATCTCGACCCTTCACTTGATCATCTCGGTTTTTATTTTTCTCTTTCTTCTTTTTCAAGTTGAGCTTGATCATCTTCAACATATGTCCATCTCCATCTCCATGGACTTCATCACCATGCTCCACACTTGGATTGCACCAACCTAGCTCATTTCACAACTCATGATAAAGGTTAGTGCTAGGTTTTATCAATTATGCAAAACCAAACTAGGGCTTTCAATCTCCCCATTTTTGGTAATTAATGACAATCTATTTACAAAGATATTCAATGAATTCTTTTTGGATTTATGTTGCTTGCCCAAACATATTAGCATGTCTAAAGGTTATGGACAAGTTTCATCAACCCAATTTGGTAGTATTAGCTCCTCCTACATATGTGCCAAGAGTTTAGATTTGAATGCTTGCACATATACATGGATTAGAAGTTTGGAAGAGTAATAGCTACCAAATGATGCAAAGGTGTAAAGAATGGACCTTTGAAGCGTGATACCAATCGGAGTTGCTATTTGAACACCATCCTTAGTACCAAGATTTGCTAGATATCACTTGAAAAACAACAAAGAACTAGATACCTCGTGAGATCAACATTAGAAGCAAGGCTCTAGTACCACTTGTAAAAGATCAAGAAATATCTAGCTATCCTATGCATGCTAGTTTTTCATTTACTCAATCATTTTCTACAACCTAGTATACACCACACAAGCATGGATAGGGAATTTAAAAACTTGTGCCATGCAAGCAAACATATGTAATGCACATACAAATGCAACATACAAGTTTATGAGCTTGCTCCTCTGAAAGGTCCTAATGGCTAGAGGGGAGGTGAATAGCCTAATAAAAAATTTCTACAACAACACTTAGCAAACCGGTTAGACAATTATGAGGCGAAGTAAGTGTTGCGCTAGCCTACTAAAAATGCAAGCCACCTACCACAATTCTAGTTGATATAGTTTCTATCCACACAATAGCTATGTCACTACACTAAGTTAATGTGCTCTCAAAGGCTAACTAAAGAGCCACACTAACCAAACTAACAAGCTCTCACAACTAGCTACACTAAAGAGCTTGACAACTAGTTTGCGGTAATATAAAGAGAGTGAGCAAGAAGGTTATACCGCCATGTCAAGGAAGGAACCAATCAATCACAAGAATGAATAACTATGAAGACCAATCACCTCAGAATCAAATGATGAACACAATGATTTTTTACCGAGGTTCACTTGCTTGCCGGCAAGCTACTCCTCGTTGTGGTGATTCACTCACTTGGAGGTTCACGCGCTAATTGGCATCACACGTCAAACCCTCAATAGGGTGCCGCACAACCAACACAAGATGAGGACCACACAAGCCATGAGCAATCCACTAGAGTACCTTTTGGCTCTCCGTCGAGGAAAGGTCAAGAACCCCTCACAATCACCACGATCGGAGCTGGAGACAATCACCACCCTCTGCTCGACGATCCTCGCTACTCCAAGCCATCTAGGTGGCGGCAACCACCAAGAGTAACAAGCGAATCCCATAGTGAAACACGAACACCAAGTGCCTCTAGATGCAATCACTCAAGCAATGCACTTGGATTCTCTCCCAATCTCACAAAGATGATGAATCAATGATGGAGATGAGTGGGAGAGCTTTGGCCAAGCTCACAAGGTTGCTATATCAATGAAAATGGCCAAAGGTATGAGCTTCAACCAGCCATGGGGCTTAAATATAAGCCCCCACGAAATAGAGCCGTTGTACCCCTTCACTGGGCACAACGAGGGGTGACCGAACGCTCTGGTCCGATCGACTGGACGCTGGCCCTCAGCGTCCGGTCACGTGATTCACGCCATGTGTCCTCTGCTTCAAATACTGTTCGTTAGATTTCAACGGTCATCTGTTGACCAGACACAGCGCACAAACTGATCGAATGCTCAGCCTCCAGCGTCCGGTTGTTTCCAGTAAGGTTCCAGAAATGATTTTTCTCGACCGGCGCATTCGGTCATGCTTGACCAGACCCTGCCAGCGTCCGGTCACTCAGTGACTTTTCACTGCGCTGCCCGACAATAGGACCGGACACACCCTGCCAGCGTCCGGTCCTTTGACCGACGCCAGCGTCTCCGCTGTTACAACTGACCGGACGCGCTGGTTCTTCTAGGACCAGCGTCCGGTCACCTTGTGACCAGCGAGACTAACTTCTTTTCACCTCTAACTTCTTCACCCTTGCTCAAATATGCCAACCACCAAGTGTATCACCTTGTGCACATATGTTAGCATATTTTCACAAATATTTTCAAGGGTGTTAGCACTCCACTAGATCCTAAATGCATATGCAATGAGTTAGAGCATCTAGTGGCACTTTGATAACCGTATTCCGATACGAGTTTCACCCCTCTTAATAGCACGGCTATCAATCCTAAATGTGATCACACTCTCTAAGTGTCTTGATCACCAAAACAAAATAGCTCCTATGGTTTATACCTTTGCCTTGAGCTTTTTGTTTTTCTCTTTCTTCTTTCCAAGTCCAAGCACTTGATCATCATCATGGCATCATCATCATCATGCTATAATCTTCATTTGCTTCACCACTTGGAGTGTGCTACCTATCTCATGATCACTTGATAAACTAGGTTAGCACTTAGGGTTTCATCAATTCACCAAAACCAAACTAGAGCTTTCATCCTCCTAGTTGTGTGCTTTAAAATTTTAATTTAATCGATCCCCTTACAATGGCATTTCATTTGTTTGCTGCCCCTATCTCTTACTATCTTTGTGAATTCTCTCTCTCTTTGTCAATAATTAGCACAAAAGATGAGCTCAAATTTTAGATAGGTTGGGGGTAAAACCATGTGAAATGAAGATCATTTTCCTAATTTGGTTCAATCTAGATTATTTGCAAAAGATATTTAACTCGGTTTGATCCAAGGGCTAGCTTCTTCACACCTCCAAATAAGGGTTATCATGCACCATGTTGAGTTAAACACTTATAGCTCATTCTCTAGATCAAACACTAGGTTCACAAGCCCACAAACATGTCATATGCTACCACTAGATCATTTTAAGCATACAAGCAATAGTGGTACCATACAAGCATCAAATTTATTTGATTTTCATGAATAGGCCTAAGACATGATAAGAATGACTAGATGCACTAAACAAGTCCTTAGCAATGGATGAATGACATATAGTGGGGGTGCATCAACACATATTGGAGAAGTCAAGTATGTTCAATTCATTCCTTAGCTTGCAAAACTTATTCTCATCAAGGGGCTTGGTGAAGATATCGGCAAGTTGATCATCGATGCCCACACTCTTAATACAAATATCTCCTTTTTGTTGGTGGTCTCTTATGAAATGATGAAGAACATCAATGTGCTTTGTTCTTGCATGTTGAACCGGATTGTTGGTGAGCTTGATAGCACTCTCATTGTCACATAGCAATGTCACTTGTTTAAACTTGATTCCAAAGTCACTCAAAGTAGCCTTCATCCAAAGTAATTGAGCACAACAACTACCGGTCAAAATGTACTCCGCTTCAACGGTTGAAAGTGTTACACTATTTTGCTTCTTTGATGACCAAGACACAAGTGATCTTCCCAATAGTTGTATGTGCCCAATGTGCTCTTTCTCTCAACTTTGCATCCCACATAATCCGAATTGGAATATCCAATAAGCTCAAACCTTGCATCTTTGGGATACCACAATCCAATATTTTGTGTATGCTTCAAGTACCTCAATATTCTCTTTGTTGCTTTCAAATGACTTTCTCTTGGTGAGGCTTGAAATCTTGCACACAAGCATACACTAAACATCACATCTGGCTTTGATGCGGTCACATAGAGTAGGCTTCCAATCATAAACTGATACATCTTTTGATCCAACATGTTGCCACTAGCATCACTATCCAAGTTTTATTTGTCCCTATTGGTGTACTAATAGCTTTAGCATCATCCATTCCAAACCTCTTGAGCATGTCTTTGATATACTTGCCTTGACTCACAAATGTGCCATTCTTCATTTGCTTGATTTGAAGACCAAGTAACTAAGCTCTCCAATCATAGACATCTCAAACTCACTTGCCATCATCTTTCCAAACTTCTCACAAAAATCTTGATTGGTTGATCCAAATATGATATAGTCGGGTTCATAAACCCGGGGTCCCTCATGGACCAGCTTCCCAGCAAAGGCTCGGCCCAGCAGACAACGTTGCAAACGACGCGTAACTCATGGGCTGGCCCAAATACCTAAAACAACACAAAAGGGCAATCCAATCTCCGACCGGAAGGCCTAGCCGAGAAGGAACGGCGCCTGCTTCCGACTCTAGCCCACCTCTCCGACCGGAAGGCCTCGCCTCCGACTCTAGCCCGCCTTCGGACGGCCTCTCCAATCGGAAGGCCTGGCCAAACACCACTTCCGACTCCAACCCACGTCTCCAACTAGGGATGCGCCAAACCCCTGCTCACTGCTCTTCTCTAACTGGCGCAATAAGAGTCGACTGGGACCAACCGACTGGGGAGCCCGCTCGGTAAGGACCAGAAAACAGACGGAGAAAGTAAGGCGGGGCACTCAAGTCAACCGCAATACCAAGGACCATACCATGAACACCTGCAGGACAGTACCCTATGACCTCCCTGGCATGACAGAACCAAAGCAATGTTGTAGGCGCCGACATTTTTCCCTACAGTGTTGTGGGTGCCATGAACTCCTATGCAAGACAAATAGGGTAAGGCTCCCCCCACGTGCCTCTGAGGCATCAACAGTGTTGTGGGTGCTGGCATTTACCGTGCCAGGCGAACATGGTAAAACCCCTTGCATGCCTCTAGATATCAACAGTATGGTAGGCACCGACGTCTGCCATACCTAAAGAAGACAATGCAACCTCCCACATGCATCTAACATTAAATAGTATTGTGGGCGTCTACCATCATCTTGTACCCACCGACGTGGGCAGCAAGACTTAGCAGTATACGTACTCTCTCCCTCTCACTTGTAAGGCCATCCCCTTCATCTATAAAAGGGGATGCGCTCTCTCCTAAAAGATAGTTCATTCAGATCGATCAAGTTCACTAGGACACAGCAACAGAACCATCAAGTTCAAACCACAAGCACACGCTCAAACACTTAGCACATAGCAGGGCTCTCATCACTCTCGGCCCTTCAGACCAGAGTCCGACCGGACCTCTTGTACCCCCCATCTTTCTCCTTCTCGTTTGTAACCCCACTGCAAACTTTGAGCACCTGGGCTCAGGAATAAAGTCACCGACCGACTTAAACTGGATATAGGGCACATTGCCTAAACTAGTATAAACCCTGTGTCATTGAGTGCTAGGCCACCTCCGATCACAACGTACGACAAAACTACAAATATTTACGTGTTGGTCACTTTCTGCACCGACAAATATCATCAACATAGATTTGCAACACAAACAAGTTATTGCCTAGCTTCTTGGTGAAGAGAGTGGTGTCAACCTTTCCCATCTTAAATCCCTTAGAGAGTAGGAAATCCCTCAATCTCTCATACCATACTCTTGGTGCTTGCTTCAAGCCATACAAAGCCTTTGCTAGTAGTTGAGTAAAAGTTATTTGATTGATCACTTGGTTGAGATGATGAACTAGCCACTTGTTGATCTTGCACCTTGTCATCACTTGCACTTGCTTGACCTTGATCACGAGAACCACTAGCTTACACATTTGAGTTAGAGAGCACTTGATTCTTGTCATCTTCAATATCAATCATCTCTCTAGGCCTTATGTCACCAATATCCATATTCTCTATTGCATTGATCAATTGAATGCCTCTCACATCATCTAGATTCTCATCTTCTTCTTGGGAACCATTGGTTTTATCAAATTCCACATCATAAACCTCCTCAAGAGTACCACTAGCCAAATTCCAAACTCTATAAGCCTTACTAGTAGTTGAGTAATTAAGTAAGAAACCTTCATCATATTTCTTCTCAAACTTGCTCAATCTTGTACCTTTCTTCAATATGTAGCATTTGCAACAAAAACCCCAAAAGTATGCAATATTGGGCTTTCTTCCATTTTAGAGCTCATAAGGTGTCTTCTCCATCATGGGGTGACAATAGAGTCGGTTGCTATAGAAGCAAGCCGTGTTGATTGCTTCGGCCCAAAATGAATGATTCACATTATACTCACTCAACATTGATCTTCATGTCAATCAAAGTTCTATTCTTTCTCTCAACTAGACCATTTGATTAAAGAGTGTATTTGGCCGAAAATTGATGCCTAATTCCGAACTCATCACACAAATCAACTCTTGTGTTCTTGAACTCACTTCCATTGTCACTTCTCACTTTCTTGATGGTGGTCTCAAACTCATTGTGAATTCTCTTAATGAATGTCTTGAAGGTTGCAAACACTTCACTCTTGTCAATAAGAAAGAAGACCCAAGTGTATCTAGTGAAATCATCCACAATCACAAATCCAAATTTATTTCCACCAATACTAGTGTGTGTGGTTGGTCCAAATAAGTCCATGTGCAATAACTTAAATGCCTTAGATGTACTCGTCATACTCTTCTTAGGATGTGTGTTATCAACTTGCTTTCTGGCTTGACATGCACTACATAGCTTATCCTTCTCCAATGTAACATCTTTCAAGCCTCTAACTAGATCATGCTTAATCAATTTATTCAATTGTTTCATTCTAACATGACCAAGCCTTCTATGCCACAACCAATCCATGCTAGATTTAGTGAGCAAACATGTTGATAATTGAGCTTCTCTAGCATTGAAATCAACCAAGTATAGATTCTCATATCTAAATCATTTGAAATCAACCAAGTTAGCACACTAGATTCCTAAATGCATATGCAAAAGTCATGTCACCTAGTGGCACTCGATAAACCTTTTAGCCAAAGATTTTCCCTCTTTATAGTACGGCTATCGATCCTAAGTCACTCACACCCTTTATGGTGTCTTGAGTGCAAAACAAAAACCTATCATATACCTTTGTCTTGATCATCTCGGTTTTTGTTTTTCTTTTTTTTTCTTTTCCAAGTTGAGCTTGATCATCTTCAACATATGTCCATCTCTATGGACTTCATCACCATGCTCCACGCTTGGATTGCACCAACCTAGCTCATTTCACAACTCATGACAAAGGTTAGTGCTAGGTTTCATCAATTATCCAAAACCAAACTAGGGCTTTCACTCAGGCTGTCCGCCCCGCCAGCAGCGGCTGCTGCTCCTTCCACCGTCGTGCACTGGTGTGGGCGCGGGCGTCCCTGGCACGGCCGTCCTCGGCGCTTGTATGAGCGTGTCCCCCTCTCTTCCACAATTTATGAACATTTGTGATTTTTTCTGAAATTTAGCAACAATTTGTGAACAATTTGACATATATTTCTCTGGTATCTGCAGTCCATAGAAATAATTTATAAACTTTTTTGAAAAATTTGGCATATATTTCTCCGAGATCTGCAATAAGTTGTGTTATCCCCAAATTACATCACTCTGTCCCATAAATTACACTGAAGAAATAATTGTAAATATAATAATAAGACAATATAAATATAGCTAGAAGACAGTGCAAGTGCATGAGAAAAATTCAGTTGACAGGAGGGCCTAACACAACTGAATGTCACCTAGACGGATCCTTGGCTAATGGCTACGCACAACGATTTGCTGTCATACACCAAGTGGCCGGACCGTACCAATTCGTCCCCCGCCGCGGGCGCGGTAGGGTCTCGCCGGAGCTTCGCGGCTGGTGAGATCCTACCCCGCACCCTCCCCCCCTTCGCCATGGCTATGGTTGCCCCCGTAATATAATTACAAAATGCAATATAGTTATAGTAAAGTGGGCATACAAACATCGTAGAATTGGCAAGTCTAGCATACTTAATGTAAAACTTCTGCACTTTTGCCATCCGTGCCGAATAGGGCTGAGGTCTTAACCAAATAGATCAAAAAAAATTGGTTAACTAACTTTTTCGGTTAAATTGGTTCGGTTAATCGGCTTTGGTGGATATTTGCCCACCCCTATCCCCAAACCACTATTCCAACCATATAGCCACTTCGAGACAAGTAGATCTAGCCGGGCAAACTCTTTGTGCTGGAGTTCGTCACATCAATCTATGCTCGGGACCTAGCCTCCTCTTCTACATGCTTGGTGGAGTGAAGCTCGCGTAGGTTATGCCTGTGACAAAAACTGGATCTAAGAAGGGAGTCATTATAGAAGTGTGAAAGAAAAAAGAACAATGAGTGACAAAAGGTGTTCTAGTTCGTTGCTGTTAGAGATGTACTCCTTCTATTTCGAATTATAAGACGTTTTAGGTTTTCCAGATTTATAATTTTTATTATATATTGAGACATAATGTATATCTAAGTGTATAACAAATACTATGTATGTTAAAAAGGTACAAAATGTCATAATTTAGAATAGGAGTATCAGATATCACACCCATTATTTACGATTTAAACATGGTGGCTAATTTTTAGCTAGAAAATGATTATAATGCTGATCCGGGTATCGGTCCCTTTAGCTGCAACTCGATCGTGTCTAGGAGCAAGTGGCCGGCCAAACGTCACCGCTGACGCTCGGCCGGCGGGGTCCAAGAAAATGGAAGGAAAACGCTAGCCCATTAAAGAAAAACAAAACAAGCATCAGTCGGGTCCTCGACAAACAAAGCCACCACCACCCCAAACAGATCGACGGACCACCACGGGCGCCGCCATGTCCACCGCTGACGACGCGGCGAGCCCAGCCCTGGCGCCGGACGGGGACGCGCCGGCGGGCGAGGGCCTGGCCCTGGCCCAGTTCGCCGCGGGCTGCTTCTGGAGCGTGGAGCTGGTGTACCAGCGCCTCCCCGGCGTGGCGCGCACGGAGGTCGGGTACTCGCAGGGCCACCGCCACGCCCCGACCTACCGCGACGTGTGCGGCGGCGGCACGGGCCACGCTGAGGTGGTGCGCGTGCACTACGACCCCAACGCCTGCCCCTACGACGTCCTCCTCGACGTCTTCTGGGCCAAGCACAACCCCACCACGCTCAACAGACAGGTGTGCCCGCGTTTCCTGAAAAACCCCACGCTCTGTCTCTGTCTCTCTCTCTCTGGCACCGCCGCGCCGGCGCCGGCACAGCCGATCGATCCTGTCGCCGGCGTGGCAGGGCTGGTTGGGGGTCCACTGCAAGTGCAAGCCAGGTTCAATGGACCTGGTCACTCTGTTCGATTCCGCGGTATAGGATACGCCAAGTTGCGCCTTTCGGAACCGTTGAACACGATCTCTGCTTCTTTATTACACCATGTAGGAGTACCCCCAAACCGTTGACTTCGCTGTTCATGCTAATGCGGGTGAAATTCAGAAATACTATCGATAATCGATCCCAACCAATATTGGTAAACAAGTCAGCATCAGTCGATGTCTTGTAGAGAAGCATCATATTCATTCATCAAAAGAAACGTGGATAGCGATAGACAAGCGGCTGTTAATAGTATGAAACCTGACAATTAACATCAGCATCCTTGTGTAGTCGTTTAGCCAGTCATTCGTTTGATTCCATAAGTAAATGAAACACACCGCCGACCCACGTTTTTTTTGTTGTTGGAGGATGACGGCCACTCATAACCGATCATTTCTACCCTGTTTAATTGCTTGCTCCAATGCGTTTATCCGTCAGGGCAACGACGTCGGGACGCAGTACCGGTCGGGCATCTACTACTACACGCCGGAGCAGGAGAAGCTGGCGCGGGAGTCGCTGGCGGCGAAGCAGAAGGAGTGGAAGGACACCATCGTCACCGAGGTCCTGCCGGCGCTGCGGTTCTACCCCGCCGAGGAGTACCACCAGCAGTACCTCGAGAAGGGCGGCCAGTCCGCCAAGAAGCGCTGCAGCGATCCCATCCGCTGCTACGGCTGACGCCCCCCGCCCCCCAGGCCCCAGCCAGCACCGGACGCCGTGAATGAATTGTGCTGCTGCATTGTTGCGTTGTATCGTAATCCAAGATGACGTTGTGTTGTGAATCGTGATACATGCTGTTCAGAGGTCTATGTTGATGCTTGTGCAGTTGTGCTGGAATAAACGCATGGATGGTGAAGGTTATTATACGTTGATGCTTTGTGCTGGAACTGTGAAGAAGGTTTGTTTCATAATACTACTAATTCATAATAGGATCACGCACGGGCAGACACGATGGACCTTGCCAACTGCGCACTGGCCATCTGCCACGCTGAAATGAATTACGGGTAGGTTCAGCTTAACTCTGGTCAGATGTGCTGTTCATGACGCTTTGGTGACCATAACAATCTGGTGACCACAAGCACACCAAGACAGGCTGACAGGGGACATCTGGAGCCATCGGTCAAGGCTGTGATGTTCCTTGCTTGGATGCGCCGTGAATAACGCCTTTGCTGTGCTTTCGAATTTCGAACAGTGAACAACTCGGAGATTTGAGATCCCCTCTCGGTCTCTCCCAAGGCGATTTATTTGCTCTCAATTAAAATATTCTAACTTTCATTATGAATTTCAGGTTCAGCAACATTTTGACTTCGAAAAATGACAGCAAAGTGCATCCAATATGATGATTCTCATCCTCTGAACAGCTGAGAGTGGTCTTGAGTCATGAGGATTACGAGATGCTAAGATGGACAGCCTGAAAACAAATCAATCTCTAGCTGTCCTCTCTCCTCTCCTAACCATCCAATGAAGATATAAGTGTTTGGTTTAAGAAGGGTTGCTCCATCTCACTTGTCTTTTTTTTGTGTGTGCAATGGAATGAGCCGGTTCATCACCATATCATTCTTCTCAAACTAATAATTTATATAAGAATAAGGAGTGTTGTTGTTCTACGAAAATCATGTAATGAACTCATGATACACCACCTCAATTAGCTAGAATGAGATGATTTCACAAGCACACCTAATAGTCTTGACTATATTTTTAATCTGTTGATGGTGACCTCCGCAAACATCGTTGACAGAACACAAGCTCCAGTGACGACTCTAGCCTCCCCTCCTCGCCGTAGCGGGGCGTCACACTGTTATAGTACTGTTGCACCACTTGCCTGCCGCTCTCCAACAAGAGATCGAAGTTTGACAGTTATTAACTCACTGAAATGTAATCCATCCCTAACAGTTTAGGTGTGGCACCATGAAGCATTGATGTACTCCAATAGTGTGATGAGTTTACTATTGGAGTACATGAGAGGTGTGATGAAGATTAGGAGTTCTCCAATAGTAAACTTCATATATTATCATCTCATCTCACACTATAAAAGAACGAGTTTTTTAGGGGTTCTCTCTCTAAATGTCGTGCTATATAAGCCCTCCGTCATCCATGATCTTACATGTAAGACGTAAGACTCCTCAACTAAGATTCCTCCTAAACCTCGAAAAAAGGAAAATAATACACGTCAGATATAAGACTCCAACGCCCATACGAGCTAAATTATCATGTTCGAGGACTCCAACGCCAAAACAAGCCAAAAAGGACTCTGACGCCCATATGAGCCAAAATATTGGTGCAAAACGTATTTATACGAGCCAAAAATATTAATGTGAAACGTGTTTTGTCTATGATATATATGAACTGATATATCGAGAATTCAATTAGTATTCCCATTGCATTTGAAATATTTTTCGTAAACACGGGCATATTTGCTACATGGAAGAGAAAGAGTCACACTATAAAAGAGCGAGTTTTTTTAGGAGGTTCTCCCTCTATAATAACCGTTCGATGTAAACGTCGTGCTATATGAGCCATCCGTCATCCGTGATCTTACATGTAAGATGTAAGACTCATACTCAACCAAGATTCCTCCTAAACCTCGAACAAAGAAAAATAATACACGTCAGATGTAAAACTCCAACTCCCATACGAGCCAAATTATCATGTTCGCCGAAACAAGCTAAAAAGGACTCTGACACCCATACGACCAAAAAGGACTATGACGCCCATACGAGCCAAAATATTAGTGCAAAACATATTTATACGAGCCAAAAATATTAATGTGAAACATGTTTTGCCTATGATATATATGAACTGATATATCGAGAATTCAATTAGTATTCCCATTGCATTTGAAATATTTTTCGTAAATACGTGAGTGTCGCACAGGTATATTTGCTAGTCTATAAAAAGGTGTCACACAATAGTCTCTTATCTACATGAAAGAGAAAGAGGGTTGAGCGAGAAAAATCAGTTTTGTAAATCTACTTTCATTTTGTAAAACACGTACTCCTATCTTAAGATAAACTTACTTTTAAACTTTAAAAAAAACTAATAGGGTCGAAACCCCGGCCATATGAGGTGGCTTAATGCCGTGCACACGGGGATTCAAACCGTGGTTGCTAGCTCAACTCTAACACGAGCTAGCCAACCAGGCTCGAGCCTGCTTGCAGGACATTTTTCAGGGTGCACAAATTATATAGATTGACAAATTAAATACTAACACCGTTAGATTTATTATGAAAAATGTTTCCATAATAAATATAGCGATGTCATTATTAAGTTGTCATTTAAGATATATTTTGGTGAAAATTTAGTTAAAGTTATAACTATTTAAGAATAAATCTATATTGACTTATATTATTAATTGGACAAAGTATTAGATGGTAAATGGCTAAATAAAGAGCCTGTTTAGTTCACTTCCAAAATTTACCAAACAAAGGATTTGGCAAGCCATGATTTTGACTAGTGTCTGGTTGCCTACCAAAACTTGCCAACTTCTTATATTTGGCTTGTCAAATCTTTGACAGCTTTTTTACCCAACTTTTGACTGCCAAAACTTTGACATGGCAAATTTTGGTCACGAACCAAGCAAGCCCAGAAAGCATGGCTACTCTGATGTAAAAAAGAAACATGTATTAGAAAATTTAGACGTAGCAACTAGTTCAACCGCACGAGATTATATATACTAATATCTATAGGGTATTATGGATTATATTAATTAGAAGGTTAGTATCATAGCCATTATTTAGGTGCCAAGACAAACATTAATTTGGTGACACACATGATATTTTGCTGACAACGGCAAATAAAGAACAGAGATAGAAACATACATATGCTCAGAGCTCAATGTTACAGATATTCATAATATATCATTTTTTTGCGAGTAAAGATTCATAATATATCAATTACTAACTGACTTGTGATAAGATTCCAAATTAAAAGTCGGTTTAATTTTGTCCTAAGTCACGATTAATTTCACTAGTTTTAACCAAGTGTATCGAAAAATACATAAACATATATAAAATCAAAAATAATTTATCATCAAAAATAATTTATCAGATATATTATATAACATGAAATATATTTTGATAGTGTATTTTATTTTACTATTGTAGAGTTAATATGACTTTCTAAAAAAAAGATTGAGTTAAGACAAATCCAAAACTACTTACGATTTGAAACATAAGATTATCTCTAAGATACTCTCCATATCCTTCCTAAATGCTAGGAAAAGAGATTTTAGTGAGAACCTACCCTCCAACATCTTTTCTAAATGGTCATCCAAATATAGCTATTTTCTATTCTGGATTTTTCGCTAGGCAGAATTAGAAGACGAGAATGACTCTTCAGAGCGCGCGTGAGATATAGAAAAACTGTTGGAGAGTGAAAAGTTATAGAAAACAATTTTTAAGTAAATGACTCTCTAAATAATAATTTAGAGAGATTTAGAAAGTCTCTGGGAGATGCTCTAAGGACTATCATTAGTAACTATAATCTCCTCGGAAGATTCCCATACAAGAAGGTCAAGACACGTTTAGCACCCGTTTTTAAATGGCGTGGGGCCAACCCGAAGGAACCCCACCCCAAATTCCCGATCTGGTTCGTGCTCCTGCGTCGGGGGATTATTTACATATTTATCATAATTATGATATGAGTGATGTAAAAGGGACTATATCAAGAACTTATGTCTTAAATGTAAGATGTCATCTGTAACCATAGTAAATATGTAAATGCCCACCCGAAACACTCGTCAGATTTGACCTCCAGCAGAAATGGCCGCCGACGACCTGCGCAGCCTCGCCACCGTCGCGGCCGCGGTGATCGCGTGCATGGGCTACGCCCGCTTCACGGCGCGCCGGCTCCGCCCGGGCCTGCCCCGCCTTGCCGCGTTCCTCCCGGTGCTCGCCATCTTGCCTTTCCTCCCGCTCGCCTTCCGTGCGCTCCACCCGCGCGCCATCTCCGGGTTCTTCCTCGCCTGGGCCGCCGAGTTCAAACTACTGCTCCTCGCATGCGGCCAGGGCCCGCTCCAACCGACCCTCCCGCTGCCCACCTTCGTCGCCATCGCCACCTTCCCCGTGACGCTAAGGGATCCCAAGAGCTCCGCCGCGAGGCCGGGCCTGGGGCTCGCGGAGTCCGCCGTCATGGCCGCGCTGCTCGCGGCCATCGTGTCGCTGTACCGGTACGAGGAGCGGATGAACGGGTACGTCCTGCTCACACTCTACTCCGTGCACGTGTACCTGGCGCTGGAGCTCGTCCTGGCGGCGGCCGCGGCGGCGTCGCGCGCGCTGGTGGGCCTGGAGCTGGAGCCCCAGTTCGACCGGCCCTACCTCTCAGCCTCGCTGCGCGACTTCTGGGGCAGGAGGTGGAACCTCTCCGTGCCGGCGCTGCTCCGCCAGTGCGTGTTCCGCCCCGTGCGCGCGCGCCTCGGCGCCCCCGCGGGTGTGCTAGCCGCGTTCGTCGTCTCGGGCCTGATGCACGAGGCCATGTTCTCCTACATCACGCTGCTGCCGCCCACGGGGGAGGCGGCCGCGTTTTTCACGCTGCACGGGGCGTGCGCGGTGGCGGAGGGGTGGTGGGCCGCGCACGAGCGGTGGTCGCGCCCGCCGCGCGCCCTGGCCACGCCGCTGACACTGGCGTTCGTGGGCGTGACGGGTTTCTGGCTCTTCTTTCCGCCGATCACGAGGCCCGGCGCTGACAAGCAGGTGATCGCGGAGAGCGAGGCCATGGTCGCGTTCCTGCGGGACGCCGCGGGCTTGGCGGTCGACTCCGCCTGGTCAATCTTGTCAAGCTGGTCCTAAACTGTGTGCCGGATGGGTGCGGTGCGCGTCCAGCGTGCTTGTCTCCGAGGTTTATGTTTGTGGCATGAAAAGTGAGCATCTGTTTGCACTTCCTCGTGGGATGGTGAAAAGTTCAGAAATATTCTTGCAAATTCGGATGAGGAAAAATTTAGATGAAAATTGTAGTTCAAAGTGTTCAACAACTTTGTATGTTTTTTTAGATAATGTACAACTTTTTTGTAGTTGCTGACCTATTTATATGTCTAATTAATCATCCAAGATTGCTTGCACATGCTGACAGACCAGTCTAACTAGTTTGTTACACAAGAACATCACCTAAAAAGGGATGTTTGTTTACTTAGGACTCAGGCACGGCGATCTACCCTGTTGCAACTTCATCAGGTTGTAGTACATCCCTCCACGTCCGGCGACGATGAGCTCCGCGTGCCGCCCTCTCTCCACCACCTTGCCGCCCTTCACCACCGCAATCATGTTGACCTTCTGCACCGTGGAGAGGCGGTGCGCCACGACCACACACGTCCTCCCCTGCAGCATCCTGTCGATAGCGTCCTACACCAGCCTCTCCGACACGGTGTCCAGCGCGCTCGTCGCCTCGTCCAGCAGCAGGACTCGCGCGTTATTCAGTATCGCTCGCGCCAGCGCGATCCGCTGCCTCTGCCCGCCGGACAGCTGCGCCCCGCGCTCCCCGACGCGCGCGTCGTAGCCGCCCTCCATCGCGCTGCGACACGGACGGAATCAATAAGTTTCAGGTGAAGAACCGAACAAAGAGGTGCACAACCAGCTGCAGAATCTGTACCTGATGAACTCGTGGGCGTTGGCAAGCTTGGCGGCGCTGGTCACCTCGTCCTCGGTGGCGTGCTCGTCGCCGTACATTATGTTGTCATGGATCGTGCCGGAGAACAGCGTCGGCTCCTGGCTGACGAGCGCGATGTGCGACCGGAGGTGTGCCAGGCTGCAGCTCCTGATGTCCCTGCCATCGATCAGCACCGAGCCTTTCTGCACGTCGTAGAAGCGCTCGATCAGGCCGATGACGGTGGACTTGCCGGATCTGCTCGGTCCGACGAGCGCCACCGTCTTCCCCGCGCCTATCTCGAGGCTGAACCCATGGAGCACGCTCATCTCCGGCCGCGTCGGGTAGCTGAAGTACACGTTCCTGAACTCGATCGCGCCTTTCATCTCCTTCTGCTGCTTCCTCTTCTTCTTCGGTTCGCTGGCTTCGTCACCGTCGTCCTTGATCATCGGTTCACGGTCCAGCGTGTCGAGGATCCCTTGCTAGGTCGGACGTCAAGCTGCAAGCGTCGGCGATCACCCTCCATGTCGATAGAATATCGTCGGCAGTCCTTCGAGAGGTATCCCACGAAGGTAGATTGATCGGTAGAGGTGCGCGTAATCAAGAACAAGAAGGTTCAGGCCGTCAGCATAACGTAATACGCTACTCTTGTGGTCTGGTCGACGGCGACGATGTTGACTGGCTTTGGACCCCTCCGGCCGATCATGGCCACTGTCCTGATGGTGGCCACGGTCGTCGTAGCGGCGGTCACCGTGGCATCGTTCCTCGGGGCGCTCGTCGCTGCGGCGAGTTAGGCGGTGAGTGCCCATATCCTCATTAAAGCGAACTTCGGCCTCTTCAGCGTCAACGTACTGATCGACGGTCGTGATCATCTCGCCAATCCCCTTTGGCGGCTTACGATTGAATTTAGAGCGGAGGTCGCGGTGATGGAGTCCTCTGACAAAGACGGTGATGACTTCTGCTTCCGTGATGTTGGGAATAGAATTCTTCATCTCGGAAAATCATCTGATGTAGCTACGGAGGAGCTCGGACGGTTTCTGATAGATGCGATTCAGATCGTGCTTAGTGCCCGGCCGAGTACACGTAGCCATGTAGTTATCGATGAAGACCTTCTTCAACTGTTCCCAAGATCCGATGGAATCCGGGGCGAGGCTCATGAGCCAATTCATCGCGGCTGGTGTAAACATGACGAGAAGATAGTTCGTCATGACACTGGTGTCTTCCTTGGCGGCGCGCACAGCGGTGGCATAAGCTTGTAGCCACTGTGTGGGGTTCATCCGCCCCTCGTAGGGCTTGACCCCGGTGATTTTAAAACCACGGGGGCACTGTAGTGTTCGGAGTGCTCTCGTGAATGCTCGGGGCCCTTCGGGATCGTCACCGTCGGGATCTACAGCATTGCCGGCGTTAAGTGGTTGGAGGGCTACATCCAGATTACCGAACTCTTGCTAGTATTCTTGACGCCGACGAACTTCCTCTTCAAGGCGAGAGAAGCGGCGCCCATTGATATGACGTCGTGCATCTCGGAGGTTGTTAATGTGTGCTTTAATATCTTGGTTGACTTCTTGGTCATATTGGCGAGGGTAGTCGATATGTGTCGGGGACCTAATACTAGGGTACCCAATGAGATAGAACTGATAGACACCGTTGACACTTCCAATCGGACAGGAGCGCAACAGACTCCGCCTCGCCCGACCCCCGAGGGCCAGACTCCGCCTCACCCGACGTCTGGGAGCTAGCTCCGCCCCGCCCAACGTCTAAGGGCGGGCTCCGCCCCATCCAAACGACCAAGGGCTGGCCTCGCTCGTCTGGCCGACAAGGACTGAACATTGCTTCACCTGACGCCCTCGCCCTTCCCCTCCGTGATGGCAGGAGCAGGGTAAGACGGGACGTTAGAGTCAAACCGTGGCAGCAAGGACCATGCCCTGTGCCACTAACAAGTACCATCGAGGTACGACGGGACGGGCGCTTTAGGCCCTGCCAGACATGACAAAGCCCGAATAGTGTTGTAGGCGCGTTCTTTTCACCCTACAGTGTTGTAGGCGCCGCCTTCAACCCTCGGGTGAGGAACCAGACATCAACATAGGACAACCACTACAGTTCAAGGAGGACCTCCCATCCTCTACAGTAATGAACGAGCGGTCACCGCACCGTCCGCGCCCACAGGGCCGTGGGAAAACATCTCAGCCCAACACACCGCCCGTGGAGGCGGGATGGGACGTGACCACTTGCAGATCAAGTAAAGGCGCAGCGTCATCAGCACACAGGCACCCCGACGAATGTGCCAACCTTTGACACCAGCTGACAATGTCTGCGAGGCTGGCTTGGAGAAAAAGGAAGACCCGAGCTCTTCGAAGGACCTTCTATACCCTTGGTATTTTCCTCTTTCACCCATCTGTAAACCCTGCTCCTCCCTTCGTCTATAAAAGGGAGGGTAGGGCTCCCTGCCTAGAAAAGGACGACCAAAGAGATCGACTTTCAACGGACCACTCACATAAGAACTGAGCTCATAGAGAACTTAGTTCCACATATACAGCCAAGCCACCGCCAGGCCTTTGGCATCCTTTCAACCCCTCCATCAGAGACCTGGGACCCGTCCCTCTCTTGACCGTTTGTACCCCCTACTACGAACCGTATTCAGCGCTAATAACACGAGCAGCATCAGACTGGACATAGGGACATTCAGCCCAAACCAGTATAAACCTTGTGTCCTTTAGCACACTATCCGGGCCTAACGCGCATCAATTATAAATTTACTCATCGACGCTTGTTCAAAACACCGACAGTTGGCGCGCCAGGTAGGGGCCTTTGCGCGTTCCGAACCAGGCCATGGATGGCTAACTACAACATCAGCTAGGTCCTAGGCGCACATGTGCGCTTCGGGAACGTAGATTTCATTGTCACGGTGGGAGGAGAGTTGGTACGAGCTCACATTGCCATCCAATCTCTCCCCCCATCGTCCTCGACGTCCAGAGGCTTGGGCGCCACCTCGGCGCCTCCCTTGGGCTCCAGCAGCCCAAGGAGGACCAGCGTCGCCTCGCCCTTTCCAACGACAACGACACGGCGCAACCTTCCGGGGAGGGGCTCCTCTCTCCGGAACGCCACGCACAGAGCGCCCTGACAGTGTTTCTGTTCAGTCTTCGCAACGCCGCGGCGACCGCTGGCCACTTTGTGGCACTACGCATGATTTAGCCTCCCACGGACAGCGAGTTCATGGGGGCAATCGAACACGACACAGAGACTCTCCACAAACTCCTCACCGAGCCAGAATCATCCTCCAGCTCTGGCTCCAGCAGAGGGAGCCATCACCCTTCCCGGGAGTGCTTCGTGGCGGAAACCTTTGAGGGGCATGTTGAAAGCGTCTCCAAGGGGGAGGCTACCCAACAGACAACCCCGATGCTAGAACCAAAGGGGAGGCGGTGGCCCCATCTCACGTAAGGATGGAGCCGCTGAGAGCGTGGAAGCTGGAGATCGATGACGCCGGACAACAGCTCGTTCGGGAGTACCGCAAGATCGATGAGGAAATCAAGCGTCGCGGAGACGGTGGGCACGAACACGCCACGGCCCGTAATGTGCACCAGAGGATCCTCACCGACGATGGGACCCTCCCTCACTTCGCTCGGGCTAGCCAGAACATCGCCGCTGCGACGGCCTTGCTTCACTGGCCTTCCAGAGGCCGCGACGTCCGAAGATCGCTGGGCCCGTCGAGAAATCCACACGTTGCTCGAGCGTGCGGTGGCACAACAGGCGGAAAGCTCGTTGTCTCAGCGATGCGAGCTCGACGCCAGCCAACACACGCCCTCGGTGTGTCCCGCCAAGGACGCGTCGATACACCAAACACCGCCAGGCGGTAGGCAGCGCACCCCTATTCCAGTGCACCAATGTCTCGGCCACAACCGTGATGCACGCAGCACCATTGATGCCCGTAGACACGCATACAACGACTCAAGAGAAGGAGCCAGACGTGGCTACCACCCTCGGCGCGGCGGACGCTACGACAGCGGTGAGGACCGGAGCCCGAGCCCCGGCCTGTCGGGCCCCTAGGCCTTCGGTCGGCACATCCTCAATGCTGCTTTTCCGCCAAGGTACCGACCACCTACTAATATCCCTAAATATTCTAGAGAAACAAACCCCGGGCTTTGGCTCGAAGATTATCGGCTTGCCTGTCAAGCTGGTGGCGCGAATGATGATGATTTTATTATTAGTAATCTCCCACTATTCTTGGCCGATTCGACGCGAGCATGGTTGGAGCACCTGCCGTCCAACGCCATCCAAAGTTGGGTGGATTTGAGGGAAATCTTTGTGGGAAACTTCCAGGGCACGTACAAGTGCCTTGGGAACCCATGGGACCTCAAGAACTGCCACCAGAAGGCTGATGAAACCCTCCGCGGGTACATCTGGCGCTTCTCCTGGTAGTGTAACGAGCTCCCGAACGTCGCCGACGCCGACGTAATAAGAGCCTTCCTATCCAGGACCACCTGCGAGTCTTTGGTTCACAAGTTAGGACGCAAGGGCCCATGGACCACCAAAGAACTCCTTGACATCGCCACCAGCCATGTCTCAGGAGAGGAGGCGGTCGGAGCGATCTTCAACCATTCCAACCGCAAGGCAAGGCGAGACGAGGGCGCCGACGAAGGCGCCTCCAACCGTCCTGCCAAAAGAAAAAATAAGAAGCAACGACATGACGACGCGCTCATGGCCGCTACCGACCATAAGGGTGGCCGGAAGCCAGCAGAGGGCACTCCGAACCACTTCAAAAAAATGCTCAAGGGACCATGCCCGAACCATGCCTTCCTGGCCAAACATCTATACAAAGATTGTGGCCTCATGCGTAAATACTTGTCCGGAGGCCTCAACAAGGGGGAGCAGGGGAAGGAGCCTGTCCCCACCATAGACGACGCTGAGGAGAAGGACGACGCCTTCCCAACGCCGAACGGTGCCCTTATGATCTTTGGAGGATCAACGACCTACGACTCAAGCGCCGCCAGAAGGTCCCTCGCTGCGAGGTCTACACGATTGCACCGGCCACGCCTGCCTTCCTCCGGTGGTCTAAATCCGCCATAACCTTCGACCGAACTGACCATCCGGTCGCCGTCCTACACCCGGGAAGGTATCCGCTGGTAGTCGACCTAATCATCGGCCCAAAGCGACTCACGAAAGTACTGATGGACGGAGGCAGCGGCCTCAACATCATGTACGCCAAGACACTTGACGTGATGGGCGTCGACCGGTCGAACCTCCGCCCAATCTGAGCGCCTTTCCATGGTGTCGTGCCTGGTAAACAGGCCGTGCCACTAGGGTAGATCGATCTGCCCATCACCTTTAGGGATTAATCCAACTACATGACTGAGACCCTCATCTTTGACGTGGTGGGGTTCCCCGGTTTTTTCCACGCCATCCTAGGACGTCCATGTTACGCGAAGTTCATGGCCGTTCCAAACTATACCAACCTCAAGCTAAAGATGCCGGGCCCCCATGGGGTCATCACCGTCGACACCTTCTTCCAGTGTGCCTACGAGTGTGAGGTCTAATGCTGCGGCCATGCCACGGCAACCATAGCCTCCGAAGAGCTCATCGCCCTCCAGGAAGAGGTGACTGAAGAAGCACCCGACGCCAAGAAATTGGCTGGGTCGTTCGAATTGGCAGAGGGCTCCAAGGAGGTCCTCATAGATCCCAGCAACTCCGAGGGAAAAATGGTACGCATCGGAACCATGCTCTCCTCCGAATAGGAAAGCACGCTCATCGACTTCCTCCGTGACAACAAAGACGTTTTCGCATGGAAACCCTTAGATATGCCAGGCATCCCAAGGGAGGTCGCCGAGCACACCTTGAACATCCGCTTGGGCTCTAAGCCAGTAAGGAAACACCTACACTGCTTTGATGAGAAGAAGCGTAGGACCATCAACGAAGAGATAGCAAAGCTATCGGCCACTGGGTTCATCAAGGAAGTATACCACCCAGTGTGGTTAGCTAATCCCATCCTTGTGCGAAAGAAAAGCGAGAAATGGAGGATGTGTGTTGATTACACAGGTCTCAACAAAGCATGCCCAAAGGATCCATTTCCTTTACCACATATAGACCAAATAGTCGACTCCACCTCGGGGTGCGAAACCCTCTACTTCCTTAACGCATATTCCGGCTACCATCAAATCGCGATGAAAGAGTCCGACCAGCTCGCGACATCTTTTATCACCCCCTTTGGATCATTCTGCTACACCTCAATGATGTTTGGTCTGAAGAACACTAGGGCTACCTACCAACGCTGTATGCTCAAATGCTTCGGGGACCTCATTGGGCGGACCGTTGAGGCCTACGTCGACAACACCGTAGTCAAGTCCAAATGGGTTGACCACCTTGTTGCTGATCTCGAGCAAACCTTTGTGAAACTTCAGGCGAATGGCATCAAACTCAATCCCAAGAAGTGTGTTTTTGGGGTCCCGAGGGGCTTGCTGCTCGGCTTCATCTTCTCCGAGCATGGCATCAAAGCCAACCCAGAGAAAATATCAGCCATCACAAGGATGGGCCTGATTCAGAACATAAAGGGGGTCCAGCAAGTCGCAGGGTGCCTCGCCGCCCTCAGCCGATTCATCTTGCACCTCGACGAACGAGGTCTCCCCCTTTACCAACTCCTGAAGAAAGTCGACCTCTTCGAGTGGACGTCCGAGGCCCAGGAGGCACTTGACGGGGTCAAGCAACTTCTGACAAAGCCCCCCATCTTGGTTCCTCCGAGCGACGGTGAATCCCTCCTGCTATACATAGTGGCCACCACCCAGGTGGTCAGTGCCGCCCTGGTAGTAGAGCGGGAGGAAGAGGGACACACCCTTAAGGTCCAGCGTCCTGTGTATTTTGTCAGCGAGGTACTATCCGACTCCAAGACCCGTTACTCCCAAATCCAGAAGCTCCTCTATGCCGTCCTCATCACCAAGCGGAAGCTGCGCCACTACTTTGAGTCACATCCCGTGATGGTCGTAACATCGTTCCCCCTCGGCGAGGTCATCTAGAGCCAGGATGCAACGGGAAGAACCACAAAATGGGAACTCGAGCTAATGGATCAAGGCATCATGTATGCCTCTCGAACGGCGATCAAATCCTAGGTATTGGCCGACTTCATTGCGGAATGGACCGAAGTCTAGATGCCACTGGCTGTCATCGATCAAGAGTATTAGACGATGTACTTCGATGGATTGCTGATGAAGAAGGGCGTCGGTGTGGGGCTGGTCTTCATATCACCCCTTGGGTCTGCATGAGGTACATGGTTCGTCTCCATTTTCCCTCATCAAATAATGTGGCCGAATATGAGGCACTCATCAACGGCCTACGCATCACCATCGAGTTGGGTATCTGACCCCTCGACATCAGGGGTGACTCCTAGCTGGTCGTCAACCAGGTCATGAAGGAATCAAGCTACCACGACATCAAGATGGCGACGTACTGCCAGGAAGTTCGACAGCTAGAGGACAAATTCGACGGCCTCAAACTTAATCACATCCTAAGGTGCCTCAACGAAGCGGCTGACACGCTCACGAAAGCAGCGTCCGGCTGAGAGCCAGTGCCAACGGATGTCTTCACCAGTGATCAACACAAACCCTCGGTGCGCTACGAGGGGTCGGAATGGGCCAATGATGGCCCATCTAATCCGGCCCCGAGGGTCGACCCGCCGACCGCTCCGTCCGACCCCAAGGTCATGGAGCTTGAAGAGGATCCAGTGGTAGATCCCGACCCTTCGGACGACTAGAGAACGCTTTACCTCGACTACCTCCTCCGCGACACACTGCCGACAGACAAGACGGAAGCTCGATGGCTCGCACGTCGCGCCAAATCCTTCGTTCTTGTAGAAGGCGAACTCTACAAATGGAGCCACACTGGGATCCTGCAGCTCTGTATCCCTAGCAAACTGGGAAAACTTCTGCTGAACGACATCCATGGTGGGGTCTGCGGTCACCATGCCGCACCGAGGACCTTGGTTGGAAACCATTTTGACAGGGCTTCTACTGGCCCACTGCAGTAGCTGACGCCGAGCAAATTGTATGCACCCGCGAAGGGTGTCAGTACTACGCTCGGCAAACTCACCTCTTGGCCCAGGCACTCTAGATGATTCCCATCACGTGGCCCTTCACGGTCTAGGGGCTCGACCTGGTTGGGCCATTCAAAAAGGTGCCCGGGGGCTTCACCCACCTACTTGTCCCCATAGACAAGTTTACGAAATGGATCGAAGCTCAGTCGATCTCCACCATCAAATCCAAGTAGGCTATGCTATTCTTCCTTGACATCATCCATTATTTTGGAGTACCAAACTCCATCATCATAGACAACGACACGTAGTTCACTGGTAGGAAATTCATTCGATTCTACGATGAACAACACATCCGGGTCGATTGGGTTGCCGTCGTGCACCCCCGAACGAACGGGCAGGTTGAGCGTGCAAATGGCATGCTCCTGCAGGGCCTCAGGCCCAGGATCTTCAACCAGTTGAACAAGTTTGGCTCACGTTGGGTCATCAAGCTTCCCGTAGTACTCTGGAGCCTGAGAACAACTCCCAGCTGAGTAACCGGCTACATGCCTTTCTTCATGGTCTACGGTGCCGAGGCCGTCCTCCCGATGGACCTCGACTATGGAGCGCCAAGGATCAGAGCATATGATGAACAGGGAGCCAAAGCATCCCACCAAGATGCCATGGACCAACTAGACGAAGCCTGCGACATCGCCCTCCTCTGTTCGGCCAAGTACCAGCAGGCGCTACGGCGGTACCATAGCCGACGGGTGCGGGACTGAGCCTTCAACATCAGGGACCTCGTCCTCCATCTTGTATAGAGCAACAAGGACCGCCACAAGCTCTCCCCACCCTAGGAAGGGCCGTACGTCATCGCGGAAGTACTCCATCTAGGTGCCTACAAACTTAAAACCATCGACGGCAAGGTCTTCACCAACGCCTGGAACATCGAACAACTACATCGCTTTTACCCTTAAATAAACGCATACTCTTCCTTATCAGTTTTTGTCTTTACAAAACCCCGATCTAGTGACGTCCGACCCCTGCAAATCACGAAGGGTCAGACCTCACTCGGGGGCCGATATAAATGATACAAGTACGTTTATCTTGCAAAAACTTCCTGTGTTACAAACATTCTCTAAGTTTTCCGATTCTTCTCATAACAAAGTCCTAAGGACTAAGATTTCGGTGAACAAATTCTGACTACAACTAGGTAGGACTGCGAGAGATCCACGCCCCAGTGGCTGCGACCTCTCTGCTCACCAGCGTAATTAGAATTAATTCACCCGCACTCCTAGTTTCTTACGACTTGATCCATGGGAAGGGTCAGAGGGCATCGAAGCCTCTTCTACAAGAAGAGGACACTGAAAAGTTGTTTGCCACAACAAAGTATGAAAATTTGTTCATTCTTCGCACAAATTCGCCACTTATAATGTGATTTCATCACAAAAGGACTAATATACTCATAAATTGAGAAGACTGTTTACTCGGGGGCTCCCCCATGAAACATACTCAATTACAGTCTCTCCTTAATTTTATTACAAGTACTATTGCGGTCGTCACGCCAAGCTCTCCATCGGCAACGTCCTGGCACGTGCATGGGCCAGTTTGTCTACTGCGGCCACCGCGCCAAGCTCTCCATCAGCGACGCCCTAGCACGTACACAGGCTAGTTCGTCTACTGTGGCTGCCGCACCACGCTCTCCATCGGCGACGTCCCACCGTTCCATAGGATCCTCGAAGGTGCCATCATCTGCAACGTCGAACACCATGCTAGTGACTGTGGTGCCCCTCCGCCGAGGCATCCGGGGACTATGTCATTGTCATCAGCCACAACCCTGACAATGGCATCTGGACGAGGGATGCCTAATGCTGAAGGAAGGACGCCATAAATGATGGCGAGGCCAACGACGCTCGGCACCTTCCAGTGCCCCTCCTCCTTCGATGGTGGCGACCCCTTCTCGACAAAGGCGACCCACACCATCTCATCTACTTTGGATGACCTCTAGCTCGACATCGCACTCTGGATTCATGAATGGATCAGTGAGTTCCTTTCTCTCTGGCATTACCCTTCCTCACTCAGGAACCACCGTGATGCACGAACACATTCGGTGGAAAGTAAGAAGAAGAAGAGGTAGCGGCTCGGAGGCAGGCTAAAGAGGTGGGACGAGAGCTCCTCTCCCCTCCCTATTTAAAGAGGAGGTGCTGTAGCTAAGGAAAGGCAAAAGGTTGGGACATAAAACTCTCTCCCTTCCCCTACTTAATGCAAATATGAAATCGACGCTGACGGAAAGCTAAGGGGATGCATCTGGACTGACGGGACATGCTCCAGTCAAACAAGACATTGCTTGGGCATGGCCCACCACTACCGTGCATCAGACGTGGCAATCAAAGCGCGCATAGGCAACCCTCCGCTTCCCTAAGCAGGACCACAGAACGATCCAATGACGGACCCCCTCTCTAGGGGGGCCCAACGAGCCGCCTAGGTCGAATGAACGGCCCAGGCAAAACGATGAACCAACGACCACGGAAAGATAAGCATCTCTAGTTTCTCACTTCCACGTTAAAATTCATTTCTGAGCTCTCGACCCCAGCAGCAGCAGGGACACGGATATCACTCGGGGGCTAAAAGAAGGTGTCTACTAGGTCTAGACATCCTCTTCCCCCGACGCCTCCATGCGTTTAAAGCCAGGGGCACGGTATGCGGGCATAGAACTTTGAGTAAAACTGGACGAGCTGGCAGACCCTATGCCCTGGTGGCTATGGTGTTTTTGTTTGCCAGAACAAATTGAACTCATAGTCCCTCTCATCCCCAGCCTCGGCATCCACCTTCTCGAGAAGGGCTCGGAGGGGCCCGCCTACAGAACCTCCCCCAGGGAGAAGCTGTCAGGTCACCCAAGTCAATCGAACGACCCGAATCACCACCAAGATATAGAATCAAAAAAATACTCTTGTAGGTCGCACCGGTGCCATCACGAGAGATCGGGCTGGAACCCCGCGCGAACACGTTTGGTAGGAGCTTTCCGTCACTCGTACCACCAAGGTAACATTATTGTCCCCACCTTCATTTCAATTAAAATCACACATTCAAAACATTGTATATGAAAATCACTACATCCCAACGCTTCGTGTCGCATCATGAAACGACAGTCGCCTCATTCAATATGAGCCGCAACAGACCGAGGTTTGAAGGCCGGCCCACAAAGGACTTGAGGCTACCTCATGTCAAACAGAGCTAGGGAGAAACAACCGAGACGAGCCCCAGCGGCCCTGCCCAACCCCGTTTAGAAGCGGACTGGGACATCTCGACCTTTTCTCGTTCGATTCTAACCCCGAGCCAAACCCACAGAATCTCCACCGAGGAGAGGCCAGCGGGCCACCTAAGCCTATCGAACGGCTCGGGCATCTGCCGGGAGGCGGGTTAAGAACTTGTGGAGTGCCACCCAAGGGCTCTACCGACCCCGTCAGCAAATGATGGATCCGGATTCCACATGAACATACCCGTTAGTGAGCTCATTGAGCGCAACACTCGAGCCATCGAGGCAAGTGTCGTCTACTCAGCCCCTCTGATTGCGAAAGTCGAGGATGGGGTAACACGCAAAATATGGCCAACCCCTATCAGACCCTAACAGGGCTCAGGGGCTCGAGCCGCTCAATCCAGAGATAGAGGTTCGAAGGGGTACGGGCAAATACAAGCGCAAGTTTGCTTCCCTCGCTCCGATCTCCAGTAACATCGATCCCAGCAACTGCAAGGGGTCGGATCCCACTCGGGGGCTGGTAAAGGTACGGCTACCTCCCTTCCTTTTTCAAAATAATCATTACATCAGACTCCCTCCTCGCACCAAGACTAGCGGCAAGGTTCGGGGGAACAGATTGGTAAGATCGCAAAAAACCAAACGCCCAGACGACTATGGTATGTTTTGCTCACTAGCACAATCCTATTTTTTTCCTAAAAATACTGCCGGCCCTACAGCCTTAGACAAAGGGAGGGTCGGATCGAATAACACTCTTTGTGATTGCAAAAAGGGAAGAAGGTGAGATCAAACAAAACTACAAAGCAAAATCACGAAACTGCTTCCAGACACGAAAGTACCGACACTTGTTCACATATTACATATAAGTGTTTATGAAATTTATTCGACTAACTACTTCCATGAAGGAAGAACCATTCCTTTCATACTGTCCGCTAGGCTTTGCGCAAGAGGAGCCACCGCCTTCTCAATCGCGTCTGGCTCATCATCCTCATAAGTAGGCGGGAAACCTTCGCTCATCACCTCCAGGTTGATCTCCTGCTCGTAATGAGAATGGGCAACGGTGAAGGTTTGGTTGATCCCAGCGCAAAACGCACTCTCCTCAAGCAGGCCCACCCGAGCCGTGATACCAGCGGCATGGGTTGCAAGGGAGCTGGTCCCCTCCTCTTGCGCCACCTGCAGGTTGTCGCAAACCGCTACAACGGTGGAGGACAGGCGATCATACTCATCACCTTCGGCGTGGAGAAGCTCCCATGCCTCGGCAAGATCAGCACGTAGTCTGACAGAAGCTTCCTCGACCTCCAGCCTTCGGGCCACTGCGGCTCCAAGATCTGTCCGGAGGGACTCAACCTCCTAATGCGCTTCGTCGCGCTCTCGGATGGCTCGGTCGCGCTCCTCGCGGGCCGTGCCATGCTCCGAGCGAAGTCTTTCTTCGGCCCGGCGTGCCTCGTCCCGCTCCCTACGTAGCCGATTGATCAGCGTGGCATCCTAGCCCGCCCTCCGCTAAAGGTCCGAGGACCTATTCTCAGCCTCCCGCCTGAGATCCTGCTCCGTTGCTAGCTCATTCAGGACCTCAACGGCTCGCTTACTGGCCTCGGCATCCTTCTAGACCAGCTCGTCCCGCTCCTTTTTGATCTTGGCGGCCTCCTCCTCATCTAGCTTCACCCTCACCGATAATTCCTCAAACATCCCATGGGCCTCCTCTACGTCCCGACATGCCTGGGCCTCCCGCTGCTACATCTCTTCGCAGCCGGGCCTCCTCGGCAAGGCGATCACATTCTGCCTTCTGCTCGTAGAGGAACTAGGATTTATTCTAACTGCGAGCAACAAGGATCTGACAAGAAGACCGGTATCAAAAATACGAAAACACAAAAGTACTTGAAGAAAGAGGAAAACGAGGAAGAACGAGCAGATACCTGGCTAGTAGGAATGACAATTTCACGTAGGGCCCCTCTGACCTGGTCCAGGGCATTCATCATGGTCGAAAGACCGATGTTGAGACTCTCCTGCTCCATGCTCTCGGCATGATCGACGAGCATGAAAAGGGCCGATGTTGGGTCCTGAGCGGCCATCCACTAGAGCGGTGGCTCGCCCCGCGCAGGGGAGCGACTGCCTCCCTACAAAGGGGCCAGGGGTGACTCCCTCCTAGTCCTCCAAACCACCGCCACGATGCCCGAAGACCCTCCGACCAGGTCCTCCTCCATCTGGGCTGCCTCAAGCGCCACGGGCAGATCCACCGACGGGACCAATTCTGTCACCCCCTCGGACGCCACCATGGCAACGCCCAGCCCCGCTGGGATTGTCATGGCCGTGGTCATCTCCAATTGGGCCTCCGATGGCATGGACTGCACCATGCCCTCGGACGCCACCATGGCGACACCTAGCCCCGCCGGGCTTGTCATGGCCGCGACCACCCCCACCTAGGCCTCTAGTGGCGTGGACTGCACTGCGCTCTAGGGCACCACTGTGGCTGCGCCCGGCTGATCCTGGCCTAGCGCAGTCACGACCACCTCCATCGGCGATACAGAACCCTTGGCCAGTGGCGCCACACCCACCATGGAAGATCTCGCCTGCTCGGCGACCACCAAAGGCGCAGGCGCCATGACGGCCATCGTCGAGTCGGCCAACACGGCCGCAGCATCGTCACCACTCCTGCCCAAAATGGGAGCAACATCGGGCGATGCTGCCCATCCCGCTTGATGGGCAAGGCTCTTCTTGGGCGCCGGCCCTAGAGAGTGGCCCATCCGCAAGAGTCTACACAAGGGAAAAAGGCATAAAGTCATAACAGAAAAACAAAATGGAAGAAAAACAGGGGAGTCAATGGCTTACCCTGACGCCTTCAGCCGGTGGAAACGCTTTGGGGACAAACCCCTAGACCCCTGCCCCGACTCATTGGGACAGGACCGCTTCGAACCTACCCCCTACTCCTAGGCAGGGGAGCTCATCTCCCTCATCTCTGAGGGCATGGCCACAGAGCCACCCCTCTCGGTCAACGCCTCGGATAGGGTGGCAGATCCACCCACCTCTGTCCTCTCGTGGGGCGCAGCAACAGGACCGTCCCCCTCCATCAGCACCTCAGGGGCGGCGGTAGGGACACCTTCCCCCGTCCACCGATCCTCTGCCGGCATCCCACGTGAAGCGATGGACTCTTCGGCTTCCACCGGCCCCGAGGGCGAGTCTGAGGCTTGGTCCACCTCCACCGACCTCGCAGACTCACCTCCCTCCTCGTGGGATGGGAAGGGTCCCTGCATGGATGGGTGGGCACTTGTCAGCGTGCCCTCATCCTCTAGGACACCCCAATCCACACCGGTAGCAACCTCGTTGACATCATCATCATCGTCATCATCATCACTGCTTATATCCTCTCCTCGATCCCATGCTTCCTGCTTCCACCGCTTCTCCTCTTTCTTTTGCTCCCTTGCCTTCTTGTCCCACTCGGCCACGATGCGATTCGCCACCGCCATGACCCGATCCTTCGGCAGTGGGACCGGGCAATCCTTGAAGGTTAGCCTCCTCGGCTGGTCCTGCCATCCCAGAGTTGGTATCAAAGGGTCAGAAATTCAAGTGAAAAGAAGAGTACAGGGAAGAAAAGCTTACAAATTCAAAAAACCCTGGTTCTGGTCGCATTGGGGGATGCCCTGGCACTAGATACACGTGTTCGAGGGTGGCGCCGGTGATGTCCTTCGAAGGCTCCATCGCCTCCTTGATACGCTGCGCCACCTCGAAGGGAGCAAGCGCCTCATCAACAAGCACCGTTCCTTCAAACGACTCTCCAGGAACCATCCGGTATAGGGGAAGCGCGTGCGCCATCAGCGGCGCCACCCTCCTCGCATGGTAGGCACCAATGATCCCCGACCCCTTCATGCCCTAGACCTTTAGAGCATGAATGGTGGCGAGAAGGTCGGCATGGTGTTTCTTCCCCAAAGTCGGGTAGCCCCACAACCACTACTCTGGGGCCTCGTCGATGAGACGCCCAGAGTACTTCGGTAAGGTGGCACTCAGGTCATCCACAACATAAAACCACTGCGAATGCCACCCCTTATTGGAGGTCGATAGACGCATCAGCGGGTAGTCCCTCGACCGGGTGGGGCACAGATGAATGTTGGCACACCCCATTGGCACGTTCACATCCTTCCCCCCAATCTTCCTCTTCGACAAACTGACGGTGAAAAAGTGCCGCCACAAATCGAAGTGGGGATCGATCCCTAGGAAACCCTCACATAGGGCAACAAACGCCGCCATATGTTGGACACCGTTGGGGGTAAGATGCTGCATCTCCACCTGGTAATAATCCAACAACCCCCGAAGAAATCTATGCGCGGGTACGGCAAATCCCCGCTCATGAAAGATGGCAAAGGACACGATGTACCCCTCGGGCAGCGCTGGCTTGCTCTCATCACTGGGCAGCAGCCACTCCCCGATGGCAGACAGCGGGTGGAGGAGGCCACGGCGGACGAGGCCCTCCAAATGCCGAGAAGTAATGCCGGATCTGCCCCACAGCTCCATCGAAACGTCGGGGGGAAGGTGGGTGTGAGCTCCGCGGGGGCTGTGGCGTAGACACGAGCTCGACAGCGCCTGTGAACGCAGATGCGAAACCTAACGGCAGTAGTAGTATTGGCGTGGGAAGCTAGGGCGATTGGCGGCGAAAGCTGCGGATGCGAAGGTGAGGAGGCGGAGTACGGAACCCTAGGGGCGAACCCCGTGGTTTTATAGTGATGCCGGATGCGAGAAGAGCAACTGTTCGCCTCGATCTCTGGGCCTACCATGCGCACCGCCGCATCACGTCGTGGGACACGCGCCCGTGATCCCTATCCGCTCCCCACCGAAATCGCGCTGAACGGTTCGCCCCCTAGGCGACCGGACCCTTCTCCAAAAGAGGGAACGTGGGTCAGAAAAATTTCTTCTCTGGTCCGTCTAGGCCCACAAAGACCGGGGTCGGCCCAACCATCTCGACGGATGTCTCAAACGAGGGACGGGCAGGACTCCGGTACACGAGCGTCAAGGGGACTTCACTTTTCAGTCAAAACCCCGGCCAGGCTAAGCCCGGGCGACATCCCCGCAAACAGGACACCAGGGTTCCCTTAAAAACTATCCAGCTGAGAAAAACCGAATCTCACTATCCTACCCGCGAAGGGTCCGAAAACACCCCCGGGCGATTCCACCCGAATCACCTGGGGGCTACACCCATCGGATGCGCTCGCGCGCACCCTCTAGCGAATCCAAACACCCTCTGGCGAGCCAGAACATCCCCTGAGCGATTCTACCCGAACCACCCGGGGGCTCAGGGGCTACTGTTAGGGACCCAATACTGGGGTACCCAATGAGATAGAACTGATAGACACCGTTGACACTTCTAATCGGACAGGAGCGCAACGACGCCTCTTGCCTAGGACCAGGGGAGATCGATTCCACCTCGCCCGATCCCCGGGGGCCAGACTTCGCCTCGCTCAACCCCCGAGGGCCAGACTCCGCCTCGCCCGACCCCCGAGGGCCAGACTCCGCCTCGTTCAACCCCTGAAAGGTCCTTGTTTGGTTTTGGTAATTGAATGACAACTTAGGTGGACTAATTGTGTTTATGTGAGATATACAGGTGATTAGTCCACAGGTACATGTGTGTGAGCAACATATGCCATGAAGGTGAAAATGGCTTGGAGATGTTGCAAAGCTCACACATGTGATGATGAAGGAGCTTATTGCACATGAGACATGACATTGAGTCATGTGATCAAGGTGGAGAAGATCAAGACAAGACTTGGCTTGATGGACCAGTTGCAAGCGTGAAGGGCAAGTCGAAGGCTTTGGAGTGATGGACCGCGTGGCGGTGAAGCTTGAGCAAGACTTGGCGCCGATGGACGATGGCAATGGTGAAGAGCAAGTAGAGTCAAGATCGATGAACCAATATGATCATGTGATGATATGAAGTGGATCATATCATTGTTGATCATGTTGGTGCATATGTTGCATCGACATTGAAGGAGATGAAATAGAATGCGCAAGGCAAAGGTATAACCTAGGGCATTTCATTTCACCGGTCATAGGTGTGTAGAGAAGTTTATGACCGGGTTTAGAATAGATGGCCGTACTATCAAGAGGGGCAAACTTGTTTGCATATCGGTCATCTAGTGCCACTCGAGTGATCTAACTTTGCATTGTCGCTAGGATCGAGTGGCGTGGCAAGTTGAGTGGCTAACATCCTTTGGGAAATAATTGTGAAAATGCTAACACACTTACACATGGTGGTGTACACTTGGTGGTGTTGGCACATTTACAAAGGAGGTGGTGTTTGCAGGGGTGAGATGGGTTTGGGTCCCTCTCTCCTTCCTGCCGAGCTTGTAAGGCGGGATTCGGCGCTTTCGGGAAAATGGAATGTCTATTTTCTATTGCGCCGGATGCAAATTCTTGTGGTTAGCACACTTGAGCAAGGGTGAAGAGAATGGAGAAGATGCTGGCGTCGGTCAACTGACCGGACGCTGGATCTGAATGCACCGGACGCTGGCAGGCTGCGTCCGGTCGCGCTGATGTGGAGTGTAGCAGTCGCTGGAGTGTGACCGGACGCTGGCTGTGTCCGATCGCGTTCGACCGGACGCGTTCGGTCATGCTCGGGAGCTTACTGGAAACGACCGGACGCTGGGGGTTCAGCGTCCGGTCAGTTGAAGCTAGAGCGTCCGGTCAGGTCAAGTGACCGTTGGAACCGGGACACGTGGTCGTCTGTGGGCGACCGGACGCTGAGGTCCAGCGTCCGGTCAACACGACCGGAGCGTCCGGTCGGCCCGACCGTTGCCCAGTGAAGGGGTAACGGCTAGTTTAGCCCTTGGGGCTATAAATAGAAGTGGCCTTCGGCCATGGCTGAAACGGAGCACCTCAAGGGACTTAGTGTCCATGCTTGTGAGTGCTTGGGAGCCCTCCATCTCACACATACTTGATAGTGATCATTCGATTGTGTGAGTGAGCGATTCTAGTGCGATTGCATCATGAGGTTGCATCAAGTGGCACTAGGTGATCGAGTTGCAAGCCGGTGGTGCTTGTTACTCTTGGAGGTTGCCACCTCCTAGACGGCTTGGTGGTGGTCTCCGTCGAAGCGCGCAAGAAGCTTGTGCGGCGCTCCGAAGAAGTGCTTGTGAGGGGCATTGTGCTCGCCCCGCGGGAGTCGCGAAGAGCAACTCTAGTAAAGCGTGTCATTGAGCTACCCTCACTCAAGGGGTAGGTTCTTGCGGCGCCCGACGTGCGGGCTTAGCGGGTGATGCTAATTAGCCGTCGAACCACCAAGTGAGCGGTCGACACAACGGGGACTAGCGTGTTGGCAAACACGTGAACCTCGGGAGAAAAATCATCGTGTCAACTTTGTTCTTCTCGTTGGTTTGCATCCCCATTACACAAGCTTGCAATTACTTTTATACATATTAAGCTTGTGTAGTTGCTCTTGTAATTAGATAGCTTGTGTAGCTTGCTAATTACCTTCTTGCTTGTGTAGCATAGAAGTAGCTCCCTTGCGTGGCTAATTTGATTTTAGTAACCTTGTTAGTCACATTGCTTAGTTTGTGTAACTAAGTATTTGCGCTCTCTAATTAGGCATTGGTTGCCTTGTTATTGAGTATTGCTAGTGAGCTTAGTTAGCTTTGTGCTTTTGCTTACTAGCATGTGTAGGAGCTCCCTTGTTGTTTAAAGTACTAGTGGCATAGGTTTGTGTGACCTTGCTCCTAGAATTGTTTAGGAGAGCTCTAGCTAGCCCGGCACCTTTGTTGCATAATTGTTATCTTTGCAAGGTGCTAGTGAACATATATAGTGGGGTGTAGTCTTGGCTAGACCGTTAGTTTAAATTCCGCATTTGTATCGGTTAGCCGACGCAATTAAGTTTTAGAAAAGACTATTCACCCCCCCTCTAGTCGCCATCTCGACCCTTCAACCCCCGAGGGCCAGACTCCGCCTCGCCCGATGTCTGGGAGCTAGCTTCGCCCCGCCCGACGTCTAAGGGCGGGCTCCACCCCGTCCAAACGACCAAGGGCTGGCCTCGCTCGTCTGGCCGATAAGGACTAAACATTGCTTCACCTGACGCCCTCGCCCTGCCCCTCCGTGATGGCAGGAACAGGGTAAGACGGGACATTAGAGTCAAACCATGGTAGCAAGGACCATGCCCTTTAGCGCACCATTCGGGCCTAACGCGCATCAATTATAAATTTACTCGTCGGTGCTTGTTTTGAAACACCGACAATACGGTTCCCCATAGCTACCCTCTGGATGGGTCGTCCGTCATCATGATGCTGGTCGGCGAAACAGCTTCTGCCAGGGCGGCGATTGGATCTTGGCACGGCGGATCGGCGATTTGAGCTTGTCGAGTAGGAAGGTCCCTAATTCTGGTGGATCTCGTTGACCTGGCAGTGTGTCGCTTTAAGCATTGCGACGACCTTGGCGACCTCTGGTGTTTTCTCGAGCCAAGCGAGCTAATTAGTGGCCACGGCCAAGTTAGCGCTTGGGGTCTTGTAGACATCGTGGCCGTCGACACGGACGAATTCATCGTTGAGGTTGTGGCGGAGTGGACGTGGCCTCCCTTGCGAGTCGAGCTGTTCTCTATATGAATGAAACCACCAAATTCATAAGCTAAGGCCACTCTTATTCTTCTTACTGCCTGTGATGTCACATATGTTGTTTATAACTTGCTGAAGTTCGTCATTGGTGAGGAATTTGAGATCAACGATTTGGTTCAACCAAAACCGTAGATCTTCAAGTTCCGCACTCATGCCTATCTTCATTGCTTACATTTGACTGAGGCTAAACTACTATTTCATTTAACAGAAATGGGCATTTGCTATGTTATTTTCAATGGGGAGAAACCTAGGATTTACATGACATGGCATGAGTGCATTCAACATGTGCTTGGCTACAAGAATACCATATACAAGAAGTACTCTAACTATGAACACGTTGTTAGAGATTTCAATGCCTCTCTTGGTCCACCAACAGCTCCCCCTATTGATCTTTATGATGGTTCTCAGCTGCTGCCTCCCCCAGTTGGTGGTAAGTATGGTTCTTGGCAGAATGTGGCCATTGTCGGTCTTTTGGTGCTTGTATATGGTCTTTGGTTCAGGCTATCGGTGTGCACACCGGAGATGAAGGATGAGCTGGTTAGGTGTTTTCCTATTTTCTGTGATGCATTTATGTTACCTCTATTTGCTGGTTGGCCTACTTCACCTTCTATTCTCATTTGCTTTAATCTGAGTTACCTCTGATTAGTACCTGCTATGATTCTATGATTAATTAGTGATGGTGTCTGCGGCCTGTAACTTGAAACTACAAAATTTATATGCTGCCAGCTCTATTTATATTGTAATGGAACTCCTTCAAACTCTATTCTATACCTATGTGTTCGTTCATTGCAAAGTTTGTTCTATTGCTATGTGTTCTTCTCTGGTGGCGGTTTAGGGCCTAGCCGCGTGCCAAACATCATCTCAAAGTGGCAGTTAGAGTTAGTTGGCTTTTGATCGGGCCGCTGGGTATGCTATCAAACACAATCTCTTATGGACCTGGTCCATTTGGTATAGGCAGTCAAACAAGGCCGCTTGCACCGGGTTGGACTGGCCGTGGCTGGCATTGGCATGGCCGCTGCCCGGGCTGGCTGAGGCCGCGTACCAAACACGCCCTCAGGACTCGGGGACGCATGGGTATGGGTATGTGTAGGGCCAATATTGGACGGCGGTGGAGGCCCATCGTCTTGCTTTGCACCGACCAGCGTCTCCGGGCCGCTCGTCCCGGCCCGTTTTTGTGCTGCGCGCGGAAAAGGCGCTGCCATAGCCTCGCAATTGCGGGGAAAACGACGGGCGCAACGCAGCAAAGAAGATGCTGCCCCGGCCCCCGTGCGCGCGACACCTCATTCTGCTCGCTCTGGAGACATCGCCCTCTTCTTGCTTTGCATTGCATACCATCAGTCCATCATAAAGATGGCAACGGGGACCCGATCCCCGATTCCCCGCGGGGAATTCTCCTATTAGGGGACGGGGATGGAGTCAAATATGCTCCCACGGGGATCTAAACGGGGAGAAAACGTCCCCCGTCGGGTTTGGCGGGGACGGGTCTGGGGGAGCATTCCCCGTCCCCGATACCCGCATCCCCGCCCCGTTTATATACAGGCTTTGCTCTCTTTCCTGATGGCCCAACCAGCCCACGAAGGCCCAATGTCTTCTGAGTATATATAACAGCAATAACCCTAGTTCTACACATTTGTGATGATTAATATCCTGCTTCTTGCTATTTAGCTATTTTTGGATTGTGATTCGTGGTGTACTCTAATATTGTGTCGATGAACTCATGTGAATGATGATGAATTAACCTGAATGGTGATGAACAAATGCGGGGACGGGGATCCCTGACGGGGATTTTTCCCCTCGCGGGGGCGGGGATGGGGGAGAAATCGTCCCCGTGAGCTTTGGCGGGGACGGGGACGGGGATTTTTTCTCCCCGCAGGGACGGGGATGGGGAGGCAACCTCCGACGAGGAATTCCCCGTTGCCATCTTTAGTCCATCATCACGCCTAGTAGGCTCGTCCTCGATCGTCTGGTGATTCATCGTCTATCGTCGCTCGCCACGTCGCGTCGCGCCTCATGCGGTCCGGTGACAAGCAGGTCATCACAGCTGCTACGGTATGGGCTGGGCTATGGGCAAGTGGCAATGGCATGCCACGCTGACGATGGATGGAGGCGCCTTATGGCTTGCCGGCGTCAATTTCTCTTTGGAAACTCAGCATCCAGACAGACATGAAAGGCAACCACCACCTTTTAACTCACCCTAGATATGGTAGGGGACGAAGAAAGCACGGGCAATTAGGCCGGACCCAAAGACGACTCCGTCGAGCAGTTGAGAACCACGCCGCTAGCTTTTTCCATTTCAGGGTCCATCATCGTCTTTTGGGAGACGACAGCCAGCGAGACCAGCAGTGCCAAACGCTCCTCCTGATCGATCTCATCATTCTCGCCATTGACACCAACGTCGAGCAGTTGAGAACACCTGCTGTGGG
Source organism: Miscanthus floridulus (assembly GCF_019320115.1). Taxonomy (NCBI): domain Eukaryota; kingdom Viridiplantae; phylum Streptophyta; class Magnoliopsida; order Poales; family Poaceae; genus Miscanthus; species Miscanthus floridulus. The sequence continues at coordinate 53,188,118 of NC_089591.1, read as the reverse complement.
CTATGGCCTATGGCCTATGGCCTACCTGAACCTGACCTGGGCCTTGTTTAGATTGCATGATTCCTAACCCTAATTAGACCATGATTGAATAATAATTGTCAAATACAAACGAAAGTGCTACAGTGTCAAATACTGATTCCTAACCCTAATCTAAACGAGCCCTAAGCACAAGCAAGCATGTGGCTTTCGGCCTGGCCCGGTCGCCCTCCTGTCTGCACTCTGCAGCCCCACTCGACCGATAAACCGAAGCTAGCACCACCGGCCAGCAATGGGGCCTTTCCCTACTTTCTTCGTGTTGGTTGGTTCATCGTACCACAAGCAAGTTTCCTTCGGGGGTCCCTACTTGATGATTCTGCTCTTGACACCTACCGCCTGCGAGGCCGCCACCTGGACGCACCGAGCATCTATGATGGTCGCCGCCGGCGAAGGCAACAAAATCACACCGAACGCGATGATGTCGACGGCCGTTGGATTCTAGTACGAGAAAATCAAAACCGATCCACCGCATTTTGAGACTCTGCTTTATACATGTCTTTGATGCGTGATTCGTGGTGCTAGCTAGCAGCTGCAATTAGTGTTTGAAAATACGTGTTTACAAAACATGTGTGGACAGATCAATCGTGTTTACAAAACATGTGTGCACAGGTGGCCTTCTCGCGCGCGCACTCAACGGATGTCGCCTTGGATTGGGTCTGTTGCTCTGATTTGTTTTGTTTTTTCTGCATCGGTGCTGTCATTATATTATGTGTATATCACTGATAAAGATGAGCGCAAGCAAGGAAGCTTTGAGGTGAAGCCCGCAAAGCAGCATCTCAAGTTCTGCGTGCTTCTCTGGCACTGCCATCGGCCATCGTATCGCCCCAGCGTCAACGTGCGAAACTTAATCCTGGTAGCAATCATATTTATATGGGGCAATTGTCTACCGGACATTGAAAGTGGAGGTTGTTGGCCGACGGACACCCAAAATTGAGACATTTACTGAAGGGTACCCTTTACTGAAAGACACTCTCGTTACTGATTTGCTCGGCCGGCGTTCTGATTTGCTCCGGCCCGTGCCTACGGAGCGCATGCATCTCGCAGATGCGGCGTGACACCGATGTTAAGTGTTCAAGACTGGCCACTTGCCGGCCGCCGCCCAAGGTTGAAATCAGCCGCATGCGTGGGCTTTCCGCTATAGGCTAGTCAAACATCGTGCGATGCAAACGACGTGTATGAAAGCGGTGTACTCCGGCCGTCACTTTCCGCTGCATGGTCCGTTTTACCTGCGCCTTTTACCCATTCCCCTTCTGCAACCAGAGGACACCACAGCAGCGTCGATCGTGGAGGCCCATCCAGCCATCCCACGTCCCCATCCTCCCCTGGATCGCTCGCTTTCGCCTGGGCCGTTCGTTCGAACTCGCTGGCATGGCAGCAGAAGCTCGTGACGTATCCGAGACGGACGGATCGCCATACGACACCTCACTGGCCGAGTGCCCCATGCCCGATGGACGGTCGCGGCCTCGACGGAAACGTCGATGCTCATGACCGCCCGTTTTCGGGCCCGACCGCCGGGCCGATGGATCTTCCAATTTCCAGACAACCAACGGGACCAAACGCTCCCTCCAATCATGGTCCGCACCACGGCGCGCTTTACAGTACAGCAGCCAACCGCAGGTGCAGGGCGCAGGCAGGCACGCACGACACGATGCAGCAAACACGGCATACGATGGGAGAAAGCGACGCGTTACTCGGGTCCAATTCGATGTCGCCCAACGAGGCGAGGGCAGGTGTTCTCTGCTGCCGGGGGCGGGGCCGGCCTCCTACTGCTAGGTGCTACCTGATTGTGATCGATGAGCATGTGCGGTGCGGCGGGGCGGGTTGTTGAGTGCCTGCATGCTGCGTTCGCCACCTGGACAGCATAGATCCCTCTGATCTATCACGCACAGTGACGGACCGGCCGGACCCAACACGATGATATCGACAGCCATCAGCAGTAGGCCACATTTGTTTTTAACCTTTTTCTCTTTCGATGATTCCCACACAACACAAACTTGCTGCAATTATTTGAGCAATTGTTCCCCGCGTACACAAACCTGCATCGAATAGTTCTCGGTACAGCAAAGCAACACAAACCTGCATCGATAGTTCTCATGCACGCACACACTCAACACACACCAAACACACGCCACTAAGGTGTACTCCAGACTACAACCCTGTACTACCATCAATATACGTCTACAATATATTTAGAAAGGCACAGCTTGGCTAGCGACGGACACGTCGCCTCTCCTCGTGGTCCACACACGCCTGAGGTCCCTGCAACGAGAATGTCCCGGTGGAAAACCAGTGTCGAGTGAGACTGGAACACTGACCCTGCTAGGAAGGCAGCCACCGGCCTCTGCCACCCGCGCTACGCGCGGTTCCCGCAAAGCAAGGCCCTTGACTTGCCCTACCATTCGACAATACCGATCGCCCTTTTGCTCGTCAGAGATTGCTGTGAACGATGTGGACCACGGTGCTAGAGCGCGAGCAGCAAAAGCTTTGAGAGAAAGAAAGCGTCCCTCCGGGCTTTCCAGGTCTGCGTCACTGCGGCGTGCTTCCCTGGCGCAGCAGACGCAGCATCAACGATGGCTGCTTACGTCACGCTCGCGCGATTCATACTCAGAACAGACAGAACCCCTCTCAGAAACACCTAACGCTTGTCTGATGATATATATACAGACGAACTGTTCTGGTCGCAGAATAAATTATTCTCTGACCATTTTGAGTTACGATAATTACTATACTAATTTACGAGATTATGATAACCCTCTCATAAGTGATTTACTATAACATTATGGTAAGTATTATCTTGAATTATAGTAACCCATGTATCGTAAATGTGTATTGTCATTATCATAAATTGGTATAAACATTATCGTAAAATAAAGTGGCTATAGAATAAGCTATTATGTGACCAGCTGCAGAATAGCACAGTGTTTCGGCTTGTCTTTTCGACGAAGCGAACATACTTCTATCTGCAGATGTAGCTTGAAACCGATGTTAGCATACACAAGAGTGGCCACTTGCTCAACACCGCTGCGACGTGCTCCGCGTCGTACGCACGCAACTGCATTTTAACTGATGCCCCAGCATTGCTCAAACGCGCGCGACGATTGATCAGGTTGGCGCTAGTCAAAACGCCATGTAATAATCGATTGTCCATGTCCAATGTTCTTTCCATCAACACGGAGTACAGTCTACTACAAGTACCCCGAGAGCTAGCTCTTTAGGCGAGTCCACTGTAGAGTACTCCCTCCGACACATTAAAAAAAAGTCATTCCCACTCTATGAGAAATCAAATATTTTTAATTTTGATTAAATAATATATAAAAATATTAATATTTCTTATACGTAACTAATATTATTAGATAGATTATTGAATGTATTTTTATATTAGAGTACGGATGGGGTAGGAAATAAGAAACGACGGGATTTGAGTGGATGTTTTCCTCTATGATTTTTCTTTGGAAACGAACGCGAAGGAAACATTTCTATGTTTTTCCTACATCTAAAAGGGGGCCTTAGTAAGGAAATATACCTCGGGTCCATCTGGTTCGGGAAAAACTATCAGAATGATAAGTTGCTAATCCATGTTAACAAAGGTTTGCTCTGAACCTCTTAGATTTCTTATCAAGGTTAACAGTGGTTTACAGGAAGGAAATACATATGTCTGTTTTGGGAAAAAATTATGGGGAGGCAAGTATACCATGAGCTCTATTCCTTTGCCAAGAATAAGAAATTGATTTTTCCAAGGAGCAAAGAATAGTACAACTTTACATAACTTGTTCCACTTACCTCTTTTGGTACAAGCTTTTGATCAAACTGAAAGATTTCTCATGGTTTGCATCTAATTCTTTGGCAAAGGCATATAAATATTTTATTGGGCATTCAACGGCACACCATGCCTTCAATTAGATCTGGAAATGATTATGTCAATATAAGAATAAATATTTATTTTGGTTACTTCTAAAATATAGGCTCAGCATTAGAGACTTGTTGAAAGAGAATATCAGAATATGGACCTCCCATCTTTTGATTCTGTATTATATGCACAACATTATGAAGAACTTTGCTTCATCTATTTCTGTGGCTTCTCACAATGCTACTGGGCTCTTAATCTTATTCGAGGTGGCCTTTTATTAATAGAAATCATCCTTATGTGCCTTTGCCCAAATGATACGATTTTCAAGAGATTTTTGCCGGTTCAAACATTGGATTTGTCCAGCTTACCATCCGAAACAATGGAGTCACCAATTTGCTAAAAAACAGGAGTGTGTCCCGTTGATTATTATCCTGACATATTTTTATTTTTAATATAAATTTTTATTTTATTTTCTCATATTGCCTTTCGTTTGGCCGAGCAGCGCCGTCCTTGCTCGATGGCCTGCGGACGAGCGACGGGCAGGTTGCGGATCCGCAGCGGTCGGCCTGCGGACGTGCTGCCGGCGACGCTCCATTCTCCTGACGGGTGGCGGCGGCGTGGCTTTCTCCGAGAAAAGGCGCCCGTGAAATTTGGATAGTGTGAAGAGATAAAGGGCAAGATGGTCATTCCACGTGGCTGGATTTGTGAAAGGGATAAAAATAAATTAAAAATAACAAAACGGCAGGATAACAATCAAAGTTGCACTCTTATTCTTGGCAAATTGGCGTATCTAATGGTCAGGATGCCAACTTGGAGAAGCCTAATATTTGCACCGGCAAAATCGGCAACAATCTCAATTTTCAGAGAATACATTGGGCTTTGAAAAGCAAGCTCATTTAAAAAATGAAAAAAGAAAGTAGGGTGTGACAGAGGAAGTATAGACCAGGGGGATATACATAGATAACACATATTCTTTGCCGCTTCTCCACTCAAACAACATGGCGCCATGATATTCCTTGCACCCTCACAGCGCCATTCCAGGCCGGCCGGATTGCTTGACAAGTTGACTAATTTCTTTGCACACGCCGAACATTTTGAGATCCGAGCTGAATGCATAGGCTAATACTAAACCTAACATGTAATTGTATTCTAGGGCTGCGGCTACAGAGCTCGTGGCGGGGGACCAAGAGCAAGAGGGTGCAAAGCAGCACTCAGGCCTTGCCTGCCCAAATTAAAACATGTTAAATTTGCTTGCCTAAGAAAGATTAAGTGGAGCGCTCCGATCGTATAGTAGTTGGGGAACACGCAGAGATTGGGCCATGATCCTCACATCTGCCTTTTCTGAGACGTGCTGTGAGAGAGCTAGCTACATCATATTCACTCACTCACCATGTTTTATCTGAGTTTTGTCGCTGTCTTCTTCGCTTTTTCTCCCATTATTACATATATACATGCATGTTGGAGGCTAATAATCTTTCCCTAATCCAACGCTTTTGGGCAGAACGTGCTGGGATTGGATCATTCAAAGAAAGCCTTTTTCTGGAACGTGTAAGTACTGTGTTATGGGTGGCACGCGTCATATAGCTCTTGGTGGAACAGCTGAATGGCTGTCGTAATGCTTGTTTTTTACTCTCGTTTCAGGACACTGGCTAGTTTTTGCAGCAGGACGCAACACTACACTGCAATCTTGTCTTTGTTCGAATCGTAAGCGCGGAGAGTTTGTCCTAAAAACCAGTATTCTTTTTCCGAGAAAGTTTGTCTCTAAACCTCCACCATTTTGGGGGGCCTCGCTTTGCAAGATTTTATTCTCCAAATCTGTTGTTGTTAGCTTTTATCTAAACATGCTGGATCATAACGGTGCTTTTTTTTATGGAACACTAGTTATTATTTAGTTTTGCACTTTCACGGCAAATATTTTACTACTGCTACATATACTACTTGCGGAGCATTAGCTTAGTGCTTCTTCCATGATCCATACATGACTGAATTGGTGTTGCATATATCGCTGCTGACGGCTGACCCAATCCCATGCATTGAGCTGCAAGCGGATCAAAATTCAAAATGCAGAAATACTCCCAAGAGGCCAAGACAGGTGCTGCTGAAAAAAAGAAGGAAACACAGAGCAGAAATGTCTCGGCCACGCGTTAGAATTGCGACTAGTTAGCTAGACATGATTGCTCAAGTACCGAGGATCTACAAACTTTCACCGTTTTAAGCGGGAGATGATTGTTCAAACCGCCGACCGGGAACGTGATTGTTTATTGACATCCCCTTTGAAATGTGAAATTCAATTACTGGAAAACTTGTTTGCAAAGCACAGATTCACAGTGATTTTTGCTGTCACAGCCCAGGAAATCGTTGCTGTCACAGGCTGGTTATTGCGAGAGAAAAACACTGTTTATTAGTTGAAATAGTACTGCTCATGAGCGAACAGGGCCTCTGCCTCGACCCGACAGTGCACCAACACCTGGGTCCACCCGTTCATCACATCGCGCATTGACACGGCAGCGACTCACAGCCAGCGCCTTCGCCGTCGCCGTCGCCGTCACCGTCACCGTGACCGTGACCGTCACCCGCTCCGGACACCCGCCTCCAGCCTCCGACACCTTGTCCCGACCACGGGTCACATCAGGTCGATCTGGACCGTCCAAGGTTTCCTCACACGCGTGCTGCCGCGGCCCGGGCCGTCGGATGCCCGGTCCCGGGGCACCCGCGCCTTGTACAAATAGACTCGCGTTGCCGTCGAGGAGCCGCGGCTGACCAGCCATTCACTCATTCGACTCGACTCGAGCTGTCAGCTGTGCCTGCCGCGGCCAGAGTGGTACACTAACCCACAAAGTGGTAACCCGTCACGCTCCAAATGCAGCTTCTTCCGCGCCTCTGCATGGCCACCGGCACCGGCGGCGACGGAGAAGGGAGGAGGAACGGCAACAGCAGCGGTAACAGCAGCAAGCTAGCCACCGCGGTGTCGTCGTCCACCTCGTCGACCGTCTCCACGTCGTCCGCCGCGGCGGCGGCCGTGTCGGAGGCGTCGTCGTCCTCGACGTCCCTCCCGTCGCTCCCTTCGCTCTCTTCAGCGACGAGCGCCAGCCTCGCCGCGTTCTTCGCCCACGTCACCACGCTCCTCCCTCTGTCCGCGTCGTCAGCTGCCGTCGTCGCGGCGGCGGCGGCGGGGGAGTCCCTGCACGGCGGCCTCGTCGTCGTGGCGCGGCCGGCGTGCGTGGCGCTCCACGACCTGTCGACGCTGGAGGCGACCTCCACCTCCGACGCCGCGGACGCCGCCGCGGCGGCGGGCTCGGTCAAGTGCGTGGCGCACCTCCACGGCGGCAGCGGCGGCGCGGCGGCCGCCGCAGCCGTGACGGGCCACCAGGACGGGCGGCTGCGCCTGTGGCGGGTGTCCTCGCGGTCGCCCGCCAGGCTGCGCCTCGCCGCGGCGCTGCCCACGGTATCCGATCGCCTCCGCCGGTTCCCCGTGCCGTCCAACCACGTGACCGTCCGGCGCCACCACCGCCGGCTCTGGATCGAGCACGCCGACGCCGTGTCGGGCGTCGCGGCGTCGGCCGACGGTCGCCTCCTCTTCTCCGTGTCCTGGGACAAGACGCTCAAGGTGTGGGCGCTGCCGTCGCTCCGGTGCCTGCAGTCGCTGCCGGCGCACGACGACGCCGTGAACGCCGTCGCCGTGGCGCCCGACGGCACCGTGTACACGGCCTCCGCCGACAAGCGCGTCCGCGTGTGGGCGCCCGGCCGCCCCGACAACAAGCCGCCGTCCCGCCGCGGCGCGCGCGGCGGCAAGAAGCAGCAGCAGCAGCAGTCCGGCGTCTACCACCTGGTCGCCACGCTGTCCCGCCACACGGCGGCGGTGAACGCGCTGGCCGTCGGGTGCGGCGGCCAGGCGCTCTACTCGGGCGGCAACGACCGGTGCGTCCTGGTGTGGGAGCGGGAGGACAGCGCCAGCCACATGGTCGCGGTCGGGGCCCTCAGGGGCCACCGCAGGGCCGTGCTTTCCATCGCGTGCGCGCCGGGCGGGCTGGTCGTCAGCGGGTCCGCGGACCAGACGGTGCGGGCCTGGCGCCGCGCCGCGGACGGTAGGGGCTACGCGTGCGTCGCCGTGATCGACGGCCACGACGCCGCCGTCAGGTCCGTCGCGGCGGCGCCTCTGCCGCCGATCCAGAAGCAGTCCCGCGCAGGTGGCGACGATGCGGACGGCGGCGAGGAGTGGAGGGTGTGCAGCGCGAGCTTTGACGGCGAGGTGCGGGTGTGGTCGCTGCGTGTGTCGGGTTTGTAGTCGGTACGATTTGGCGCGATCTTTTGACGTAGGGCAGCAGTGTATTTTTTTTCCTTACTACACTGTCACTATACACCAAGTTTTGGTTTGGCTTTTGAATACGGCACGCCGTCGTATTGTACGTTTGTGTAGATACAGAAGAGAGTGTTGGGTGTCTAGCTACGTTAATTTTTATGTTCTTGCAAATTTGTTGAGAAAATTCTACATTTTTTTCACCTGTGGTTTACCGTTTACTACCTTTCGTAAATTTTTACCGCTTCTGATAATTGTTTATCGACAAAAGTGGGCAAGACAGCAGGAAAAACATCCCGGTTGCTTGTGTTAGGTTGATGTTCCGCTGTGGATCGTTCCTTTTCAAAAGCAAACTGCCGTCTTAGTCAGTCAAAGGCAAACTAGCTGTGGCCTGTGTGGAGTGGGCACGCAAACGCGCAACGCATGAAGGCTTGAAGATGTGAGCCTGCACTGTAAAACGGCCTTGCCTATCGCTGGGGAGCTGGATCATCTCGGCCTGCAGCTGCAGGTGAGGTGAAGTCGTTCTCACGCCAGTGGTAGTGGCGTGGCTGATTGGGGTGGACGTGAGCATATCAGCTGACGATCTAGCGGCTATAGCCGTCTACTCTGCTGGGCTTGACTACGATAACAAGATTCTGTCACCTTTCGCAACGAGCTAATCGTCCATGCCATGCTTCGCATTATGGTTCGCCGTTCGGCTTCAATTTCGCCTCCAGCGCTACTGCTTCTCCAGCACCAAATCAAACCTTTCGGCATCATCCGCGTATGCAACAGGCGACCTCTGCTGCATCTCTGTCAGTGTCAACTAGCAAGATAGGTTGCCTACGCGTATAGCGCTAGTACGTACCCAGCTTATTTTTTGTAATAAACAGTCTTGTAAGAAAACAAACAATAAGGAGCTGCGTACGTGTGGATCCAAAGTGGTTCTACGATTTTTCATGGGCTAGTGTATGTCGAGGTATCGGTTTCCAACTCGGCATAGCTCCAGTGCATGCATGTAATACCTATCTTTGAAAGGCGTGAGTTTTTAACTTCATTTATAGTTATACATATGGTGACCAAACTAATTTCTTTTAACTTCGAATTTAAATCTATAATTAAGTTTAGGGATAATTAATTCAAAAACAAGGATTACATGAGTTGATATAATTACCCTAAGGGGCTGTTTGGATCCCTCGTTTTACTGGAATTGAAATCTACTTATTGGATTAGACTATTTTACTTGGAATTTGGCATTCCACGATATAACACCCTTAGTGTTACACCCTAAATTATTTACTAAAACATGTCATGAGCATTATATTTATGTGTTAATGCATGTGATAAAGTGTGTAGATCAATTTCTTGTAACTTAAAATGATCAATAAAATGTTAAACGAAAGTTGATTCAATAGTTCAGGTATATCAAGTAGGGTTTAAAACCAATTTTTATTAAGCAAAAATACTATAGAACATGTACGTGACACTTCAATGAAGTTTGAAATGTGAACTTTATAGATGACAATGAAATACTTTGTATTGAAAAAGAATATTGCTAAGTAATATTTTCAGTAGCTTAGAAATGCAATCTGAAATTAAGATTAGCTCAAACACTTAGAAAATTTCTAAGCTTGTCGACAGGTAGACGTATGTTTAGCAATTTATTTGGAGAGATTGGGTTGAGGAGTGGTGTAGTGCTATGATTCGATTTAGTAGTTTCATATGCCATCTTGAGTGTAGTGAAGCCGGTTTAGGTTTAGGAGCAACGGTTTAGTCGTGATCAGCGCTTTAAAATTCGTATACATCACAGCTTTGTGCTGTCTGGCGCCGTGCTCGTGGTCACCATGCGTGGCCGCGCATCGGCTGGCCGTGGCCGCTGTGGCCTTACCGCGGCTTGGCCACTCTGGCCGCACCGCTAGGCCACCGGTCCGCTCTGTGCCCGACTGCCCCTGCCACCATGGGCTGCTGCTGGTGTTGTTGCTGCCTCCGCACCCGCGGCGCGACGACGCCGCTGCCGCTGTCACCACCGTCGCATCACCACGCGGCATGCCTGCCGCTGCGCTGCGCCGCTGGCCCGCCTTAACACTACGCGCACGTGGCTGTGTCGCCTCGCCTTGCCATTGATGGCACTACGGCGCGCGGGCCACGCCGGTCACGAGCGTGCGTGTCTATCGTCTAGTGCCTGGCCGCAGGCTACGCCGGTCGCGCCAACCACGTCCCGCCAAGGCACGCCCTTGCCAAGTCGCTGGCTGCCACTCCCCCACCGCTCCCTCGCTCTATCTCTCTGTTCTCTCTCAGCTGCCGCCGTCGGGCCGTGCCATTAAATTCCTCAGGGAGAGATCATATCAAATCGATTCATCGCGTTGTTGGCTCTGTCGCACAGCTGCCTAGCTACCCATCTCCGCCCCGCCTTGAATGGAGCCCGATCGAGCTCCAATTTTGGAGTTTCTCCGCCACCGTGCCGATAAGGCCACGTCCGACCGTGGGTGTAGGAAACTCTCCCATCGTCCCTCCCGAACCAATTCATCTGCACCGCTAGCATCGCCTTGACTCCCTATCCACCTTACGCGCCTTAGTCGAACCGCTATCGTCTCCCCTTTGTCGCTGACGCGACCGTGCCACCGTAGCGCGCCGCCGCATGGCTCGCCCGTGCGTGGCCAGCCTTCCTCCGTCATCTTCCGCCCCAATTGTCACCTCGGCCTGGCCCATGGTAGCCTTCTAACGCTCATGCCCTAATCAATTAGGCCTGTAGCTACCCTAGCCCACCGAAACAGTGGCGCCGCCGTCGTGGTTGGCCGCGCGCCGCTGTAGCCTTCCCTAGCTAGTCGTGTCACCCTGCACCGCCTCTTAGCGTAGCCGCTCGGGTCAGAGATGGTGATTGACCCGTTAGCTCGGCCCGCGCAAGTCCTAGGTGGCTGGCGTAGGCGCTTAGTGCCGCCGCTCGCCGCGCCACCGTGGACTGAGTCATCGGGGGTGCGCATGGGTGAATTAGGAAAAGGCTAGGGAGTTAAGTGAGAAGTTATGAGAGAGGAGAAAATAGTGTTAGTACTTAGTTGTAATTCGGGAGAAGTGTGAGGTCTATTTTGTAAAAACATCAGTGTGCGGGGGGTTTTCCCGTCGCGGGCCGTCTTCGTGTGGGCCGGCGCTGTGTGGGCCGTGCGTGTGGGCCGCGTGGGAGACTTTGTTTTTCTTTTTCATAAGGAATTAGAAATAGTTTTCTAATATAATTTTTGAGCTGATCTTTGGTAAATCATATAAAATCATGTAGGTGTCCAAAAATTGTGAAACAAATTTTGTTAAGTTCTTAAAATTGTGCTCTATCCGTTAGTGTACTTAGTTCATATATATACATGTTGATACTAGAAGCTATTAAATCATTTGAAAATATTTAATATTGTTAGGAGAATTATTGTAGGATTTTTTGTGGTAAATTGATGATAGTTTTAGCCCTAAAAATTTTATAGCAGCATCGTGGTATTATTATGTGCTCACTGTAATTTTTGTAGCTTTAGAATAGACTAAACAAAAGGGTAGTTAAATGCTCTTTGTTTCAAATATACATTAAATCATTAGTAGAAATAAAGATATATCCTTCATTTGTAAAGCTAGGTGTTTGTTAGTTGAATCCAACACTTTGCTTGGTAAAGATGATAGTTAGCTTAGTGCCTTAGTTATTAGAGCTAGTTTAGTAGCTTAGTATGTGTATTCTTATTTTAAGAGTTGCTACTGCATAAATGCTAAGTGTTGCATCATCATCGCATGCATGTAGAGAAAGAGTTAGTGGAGTTCGTGACCACCGCAGAGCAAGAGTACGAGGAGATGATCGAGAGTACGAGGAGGAAGCCTCGGAGCCACCAACGACTGACATAGCTGACAATCTGCCTGCCCAAGGCAAGACCCAGTGCATAACCCTTATTTTGAATAATCACTGGATATATATATATATATATATATATATATATATATATATATATATATATATATATATATATGTGATGTGCATTTACGTTACATGATTTATATTGAAACTACATGTATAGATAAACCTACCTATGAGTCCTACTAGCATAGGTCAAGTAGCTGCTATGCTTAGGCTATCGATAGCGTAAGTAACCTGCCATTACTCACAATAGGTGATTATTATTATTACTCTCATGATAAAATGGTGAAAGAAAATGGAGACCGGGCAGGGATATGGTACAGGTATTGATGGGTATAATAGGTTGTGTCCCGCGGTCAACGGGGCATAGCTTGGTTACACTATTTTTCCTGTTCATGTCAGTTAAGGACCGTCCGTTGTTGTGGATGGTAGTCAGGTCATAGACTTATTATCCTAAGCACATACTTGCTTATGGGAGCGGGAAGGCTCATTGCTCTCTTATCATGGGTTCCGGCTCTTTTCGGATCGACTGATTGGAGGCGGGGATGGTAGAGATCTAAGCACCACACTGAGTTTGGGACTCAGGAGTGGAGGCTTGGAGTCTAACTTTGGATGGGGATCTAGACCCCTTGATAGAACAATGGTGGGTTGGTCTTGCTTGTGCCTAGGATACAAGCTGGCCGTGTGTTTCGAGGTACCCAGTTGGGATACATTGGTTCATGAATCGCCGTGTGATACTATACGACTTGGCTATGGTCTAGCACCGTAGTAAGAACTGGAAGATGAAAGGGGATGAATAGATCTGATTGCTCAACTCTTGCTTAAAAGTAGAACATGTGCTTACATAGAATGGTTAGCTAATGAACTAATCATGACTGCCAATAAAACACATACATAAGAATTCACTACTAGTAATGCTTTTCGTAAAAATAAAACCCAATAAACCATAAAGCTTGTCATATCCTTTGGAGTCAGGAAATTATTCCTACTAGTCGGTTAAGTCTTGCGAGTACATTATGTACTCAGGGTTTATTTACCCCTGTTGCAGGTGCAGCTTGAGGAATGGTTGTTGTGTGGAGGATTCTTCTGGTGGGTACAGATAGATCCTTGTATCTTATCATTAGATGTTTATTTTAATTCTACTGTTTAAATTTCGCACTCTAAACTTGGTATTGTAATAATGTATTTATGAGAACTCTTGTTGTATGAAATGAACTAAGTATTGTAAACCCGTTCTCATTATTGGATTCTGGATGAAAAACGTGGAATGTTCGAGTTCTTCCTTGGGGTGTGCTCGACGGAACTGTCCGATGTAGCCAACTTTCGGGGTGCTTAGTGTCTAGCGGAAGACGAGCGTCTCCGAAGGTGTGTTATTTCGAGCGGTTCTGCCACACACAACTTTTCCAAGCTTACAAATAAGCTTATCTCAAATTCATAAGGTGGGAGATGGAAATGGATTCTATAGATCATTATGCTATATTTCTACTCTTCAACTTATAGCGCACTCTTCAACCCGCTTCCCTATAATAGAAATGCAACATATAAAGTATGTCTCTTGTATGGCTAACAATAATATACAAATATATTCCATATACAATTATATTAGCTTAATTAATCTATGACTAAATTATAATTATTAGAATGAATTCAATTCCAAGGATCCAAACGGGCCCTAAAATTTATTCCTCCAATAATAGTTTGATTGCTTTCTGATTGTGATTCTGTTAACTTGTGATTGTAATTCTTTATGAACTTTATAATTACTCTAAATTTATTTATCTCAATGTCTTTTGCATCTTTACTTGACTTGAAGATGAGTTTGTTTAGTACAAGAGCTTCAAGTTTATAGTGGCTATATATGATAATATTGCTTCACTACATTGGACTACATGTATTGGTCTTCTTTTGTATAGACGGAACACTATTTAATTAAGAAGATCATTTTTTTTAAAGTAAGAAGATCACAATCACAAATTTTTTTAAGAAGATCACTTGTATATATGTGGACAAAAAAATATTTAAACGTAGGCGGTATACGCGTGGCATAATTTTTTCTTTAAATTTAGATCGTTAGATAGTCTATATTTGTTTTTTCTGATTATTAGTTTCATAGTTTACAAGCTAAGGCCTTTCAGCAAACGTGAGCTTATTTTAAAATACTTGTATATCGTATAGATATAATAGGTTGATTCTACGTTTGTTAACGCGACATTTCCGTAAGATGGCGCCGTTAGGCTTTGGCAAGTTCTTCAGGTTAAGCATCTCCATTGTCAGCATTTGTACCGAGGATCATTGTTAATGTTATCCTTTTGTGTGTTGTCCACTGGCGCGGTTAACCAAAGAAACAAGCTGCGTATCTGCTGCAGATATTTTCGCAGGAGCTGATGACTGCATGATGAGGTGGATGACAACTGAGTTGACACATGTACGCACCTGCTATTTGAAAACAGCAACCATGCAGATTTGTGGCACATCAGCGATATACCAATCTTTATGTCACGCTATAACTAGACGCTACGCCATGTTGTAGACAGGGTATTATTTTAGAGCCCCTATATTTATACATGTTAGAAAAAGTATAAGTAAATGTTAGAAACCACTCCGTTCGTTCTAATTTATAAGTTATTTTAGTTTTTTTTATACATAGTTTTTTCCGGTACACTTTTTTTGTATGTAGATTTTGATGTAGAGAGTGGAAGTAGTATCATGTCAGTCTGGAACTTCTGATCTCAAAATTAACAGGTATATGCCACTTAAACTTTAGTCACGTGAATTTAGTCTAGTCATTTTGGAGCCAAACACTATGATTAAAAGGAACTAAAAGACCTTTAGTCATCTGTTACGTAGATTTTAACGTAGAGAGTGGGAGTAGTATCATGTCAGTCTGGAACTCCTAATCTCAAAATTAATAGGCATATGCCTCATAAACTTTAGTCACCTAAATCTCTTTTAGTCACTTTAGAGCCAAACAATATGACTAAAAGGGACTAGAAGACCTTTAGTCATCTAGTCACCAAATTGTGACTACAAGCAACTAAAAGGCCAAAAGTACCGGGGCTGCCCCTCATCAATGCACTCTAGGTCCCCCTGTACCTCTGCTCGTGGACCGCACCGACACCCGCGCGCCGCACCGACGCCCATGCGCGGCTCGGGGATGCCGCCGGTGGGCTCGCCGACTGCGGCGCCGCGCGACGAGGTGGAGGGATGAGTGCGGCGGAGGCGAGCGCGGATGGAGGGGAGGCCACCGGGGTCGCCGCGTGGGAGGGAGCCGCCGGAGTAGGGTAGCTGGCTAGGGTTGCCAGATCTAGAGGCCGCCGGGGTGGGGAGGCCACCGGCCACCATGGCCGTCGTCGGGGTGGGGGAGACTGCCATGGCTGCGCGTCGAGGTGGAGGAGGGAGGGCGTCGAACTTGGGGGAGGAAGCGCCCGCCGTGGGAGAGGTAGCCGACGGGGTGGGTGTGCTCGCCACTGGGCTAGGGTGGGGGACGGAGCCGCTCGGGTGAGTCGCGGGATCGGGGTGGAAGAGGGGAAGAAGAAGATAAAAGGGTATTTTGGTGTTTGTACAGTAGCTTTAATGCCCTAGTTGTGTTTATTTCCCCTCCTAAACTTTAGCCCCTGTCACATTGAATGTTTGGACACATGTATGGTGTATTAAATATAGACTAATTACGAAACTAAATGCACAGATTGACACTAATTTGTCAGACGAATTTTTTAATCCTAATTAGTCCATGATTTGACAATGTGGTGCTATAGTAAACATGTGCTAATGACGGATTAATTATGCTTAATAAATTCGTCTCGTGGATTACCGAGGACTTGTGTAATTTGTTTTATTATTACTATCCGAACACTCAATGTGACTGAAATGACCTTGGATGCCGTCTAGAGGGGGGTGAATAGGCGTTTCTGAAAATTAACACCTTTAAATGCGAAAACAATTAGAAAAGATGGAAACTCCAAATTAAGAGTAATACCACCCCCAAAAGTTAGCCACAAAGTAAACAAGGTATAAAGAATATATCTAGAAGCTACAACCCTGCAACACAAAGTTAGAATAGAGAATAAATATTTTTCAGCACAGGTAGGAAAATACCAGACATGTCCGATATACACGATTTCTGCAGAGCAACCCCAAACTTGCTCCTTTTGATTTCTATCTTCAAGCCAAACTACATGTACCTACTAGAGATGACAATACACAGAGAACCTGCACAAGAGTTGTAGCAACACAAATATCAAATAAAATGCGAATTGAGACACGATATTTGTTTTACCGAAGTTCGGACTCGTTCAAGTCCTACTCTACGTTGAAGGGGCTACGGGCGACCCAGCGAAGGTTAGCCCTAGAGGGTACCACGAAGGTCACTCTAGCCAGAGTCTTTTCCAACTTCTTTTCCTCCTTCCACTAGTTGATTCCGAGGCAGCGAAATCGACTGTTACAAACTTTCCGAGGCACACCACAATCTCTCAGGCGCTCTCCGACGCCGCCTAATCATCTAGGACCGAAGAGTCCAAGAGTAACAAATACAAATCACGAGATTGACAATATGCACGAGTGCTCAAGTGGTTGGATTGCTCTTTTTTTGAATTTCACTCAACCCACAATTTGATTTGGTAAATTTGATCAATCACTCTATAAGAAAGGGTTGGGAGAGTTGGCAAGGCACAAAAACATGTGTGTGTATCAGCAGAATCGGCAGCCTCCAAAGGTGGAGGCTTGGGGGTATTTATAGCCCCCTTAGAAAAAACTAGCCGTTGCCATACCGGACACGTCTGGTATGACTTACACTGCCCCAACGGTAACTAAGTTACAGTGACAATGTGAGGCATCGGAACTCCCGATGAATGTCGTAACTCCCGATCGTCGAAACTCCCAACCCACATCATATTCAAAAACTAAGTAACTGAGTTGAAATATGTGAGGTGTCAGAACTACAAACGTATGCCAAAACTCTCGACTCATGTCAGAACTCCCGACCCTCAAGGCATTTGAAAACTAGCCGTTGGCCTCTGGTCCATACCGGATATGTGCGGTATGATACTGGACACGTCCGGTATGACCAGGATAGTGAACTCTCCAAGTCAGTCAAAGCACGAGACGTTGGAACTCCCGACCGTTGGAACTTCCGACTCACGTCGAAACTCCCGATGAACCAACCCGAGAACAACACTTTTATCATTGCTGGGCAAATACCAGACACGTACGGTATCAACCAGACCAGCAAAAACAGATTAGCTTATTTGTCTCTTAAACACTCAAAACTCACATGGGTTGGCTTGAGCACTTTTGAAACATTATCTATCAACATGATGCATCCCTCTTAATAGTACGGCATTCCTATTAACTCAATTATAAAGAGTATAATGAATTTAAACCTTTTGAGTTGATCTCTTTCAACCGAAACCGTGTATTCCACTCTTCATCAAGTGAGGGTGCCAACATATTGATATTGATCTTTTCACTTGAGCATATCCATCTTGAGCACGTGACTTGATTTCATTCATCAATTTTGAATAATCCCAAATGTATCATGTCACTTCCATCAAACACTCCAATAGTGATTTGATCCTCTACATTTACATGACCATCATAGCTTGATCAGTACCTCAACTAAATGCAAGTACTTCCTTCTTCACCCTAGCTAGGTTCTTCGACCGCCAAGCTGTCGCTTGCCCTACACCCTTGCTTAGTACCTCGAAGCCTTTTCTTGCTATCTTCACCATCTCAAGCCATCAAGTCACATCTTGTGTTGAATCATCCATTCATTTGTATTGTTATCTTTTTCATTCCAATTTAGCAAGCTTCAAATATGAGACCATTCCATATGCAATCCCTCATGTCTCATTAATTAATTCTTATGAGCTTGCTTTCACATAGTACATGGAGATCCCATAATAAATAAGCCTTTGTATCAATTCCATTCGCATTGTTGTCTTGCGCTTGAACTAGATTGTTTATACACCAACATATCATTTTGGCATTCATTAAGTACCTATGAGATAACCCATTACCTGTCCGCACTTAGCAAACCGATTAGACCTTTAATCACGTTGTCATTCAATCATCCAAAACCCACTAAAGGGCTAGATGCACTTTTAATCTCCCCCTTTTTAGTGATTGATGACAACTTGATTAAAGCTTACAAAAGAATATAAACATTTAAACTTTTGGGTTCAATGATTTATGAGAGGCTCCCCCTTAATATGTGCTTATGATTAGAATTCACAAAATGACCTCAAATATCAATTGCACATACAAAAACATATGGGAGACTCCCCCTAAATCATTGCATCCGCGGGGTGCATGTGTGTGTAACAAAGTAAAACCATGATGCATATGACAAGATATATCACACGAAAATAAATATAAAGGTATCACATCAAATATTTTCATTCTAGCATGCATGGTCCTTATGAAAATAAATACAACACATGTATGTCACACATAGCACTTATTTTACATTTTCTCAAGTCCACAAGCCACTAATATAATATAAATAAAGTTCATGTCTCAAGGGATACATAGATAAAGCATAAGTAAGTCTCATCTCAAACTCAAGATACATCAATGAAGCTCAAAAACTATAGCCTACAGTACATATCTTTAGGTACAAAGATAAGCAAATGAACCTACCCTGAAGCTTTAATCAGTCTCTCACCCCCTTTGTCATTTATCACCACAAAGGTCCAATAATGACATACTAAGGACAAAGGGGCTACAAGCTGTCTCTGATCTCTGACATCATTCATCGCCATCACCATTGCCCTCGTCATCTAAGCGTGAAGCATCGGTGGGCGAGAAGAACTCTGTCCTGGAGCACCAATACCCCCATAGAGATCCTAGCCGCCAAAACTATAGTCACTGGTAGAGTACCTGGGGTCACTACCAAAGATGTCCTGCCAGAAAGCAGAACTCATCTCCTCTCCCGCACTAGGGCATGGCTGCTGCTGTGCCTGCTGAAAGCTCTAGTTTGGTTTTGGTTAATTAATGAAACCCTAAGTGCTAACCTAGTTTATCAAAGTGATTATGAGATAGGTAGCACTACTCCAAGTGATGAAGCAATGGCGAAGATCATGACAATGGTGATGGCATGGTGATGATCAAATGCTTGAACTTGAAAAGAAGAAAGAGAAAAACAAAAGGCTCAAGGCAAAGGTATAAATAGTAGGAGCCATTTTGTTTCAGTGATCAAAACACTTAGCGAGTATGATCACATTTAGGTTAGATAGTTGTACTTTTAAGAGGGGTGAAACTCATATTGAAATGCGGTTATCAAAGTGCTACTAGATGCTCTAACTCATTGCATATGCATTTAGGATCTAGTGGAGTGCTAACACCCTTGAAAGTATTTATGAAAGTATGCTAACACATGTGCACAAGGTGATACACTAGATGGTTGGCATATTTGAGCAGGGGTTAGAAACTTCACCGGTGGAGTGTTCGCCCATAGAGTGCGGACAGTCCGACGGTGCCACTGACCCCCTATACAAAAAAGACAGGGGTTCATAGGGTGACCGGACGCTGGGGTCCTGAGTCTGGTCAGTAGCAGCAGTGAGCACATGTCTCAGTCTTGTGACCGGATGCTGGCGTGAAGAGTGACCGAACGCTAGCAGGGTGCATTCGATTAGTGCTGACGTACGCTGACATGAGGCACACAAAGTAAACGTTGTGTGACCGGACACTGGGTGTGTCTGGTCGAGCATGACCGGACACGTCTGGTCATGAAATTTCGTGTTTGGAACCTTACTAGAAATGACCGAACGCTGGGATCCTGCATCCGATCACTTTCTAACTAATGCGTCCGGTCATCACTTGACCGTTGAGATCAGGCGATAGGCGTTTGAAGCCGATGACACGTGGCAAGCATCGGGCAACCGAACGCTGGGGTCCTACGTCCGATCGAACTGACCGAAGCATCCGATCACCCCGTGTTATGCCTAGTGAAGGGGTACAATGGCTCTATTTCATGGGGGCTTCTATTTAAGCCCCATGGCCGGCTCAAGGTCACTCTCTTGGCCATTTGCATTGACATAGCAACCTTATGAGCTTAGCTAAAGCCCTCCCACTCATCTCCATCATTGTTTCATCATCATTGTGAGATTGGGAGAGAATCTAAGTGCATTGCTTGAGTGATGCATCTAGTGGCACTTGACATTCGTGTTTCGCTGCGGGAGTCACTTGTTACTCTTGGTGATTGCCACCACCTAGATGATTTGGAGCAGCGAGGATCATTGAGCAGAGGTTGGTGATTGTCTCTGGCTCCGATCGTGGTGATTATGAGGGGTCTTGTGCCTTTCCCGACGGAGAGCCAAAAGGTAACTCTAGTGGATTGCTCGTGTCATTGAGTTACCTCACTTATGGGTAGGTTCTTGCGGTGTCCAATTGTATGGACGAGGTTCGTGCAACACCTCTTAGCCGTTGAACCACTAAGTGTTGGTCGACACAACAAGGACTAGCGTGCCGACAAGCACGTGAACCTCGGAAGAAAAATTGGTTGTCTCTTGCTCTTTGGTATTCTCTCGGTGATTGATTTAGTATTCATCTTGTAATTGGTTCACTCCTCTACACAGTGGTATAATCACCCTATTCACTCATTTATATTCTTGCAAACTAGTTGTGGCAAGCTCTTTAGTGTAATTAGAATTGAGAGCTTGCTTTGTTATTTTAAGTTCATCTAGTGGAGCTTTTTAGAGTAGCAAGATTGAGAGCTCTTAGTGAGTAGTAATATTACAAGTTGTGTGCCTAGTAATCATTGCAACTAGAGTTGTTGGATAGGTGGCTTGCAACCCTTATTGAGCTAGAGCGAGTTTACATTTCGCTATTTGTTATACTAATCAAATTGCTCTAGTTGATTTGTAGATTTTTAAATAGGCTATTCACCCCCCCTCTAGCCATATTAGGACCTTTCACCTTCTCCTAAGGATGCTCCTATAGAGGCTATTGTCGCTAAAAGAACTCAACAAATTGTCTATCATATCTGGCCTGTTGCTGCTCCTCAGTCTCTGGCTCACTAGCTGCTGAGACTGCTCCATCTGATAGTGGAGACCTAGGAGGATCAAGCTCAAGTCTGGTAGCTAACTGCTTTAGAGTCCTAGTGTCCTTCCTCTAAGCCTCCCTCTCCTTCCTCTGCCTAGACTCAATGCCTCGCTGCCTAACCTGAATGTCCTGGCATATCCCAAAGATGGAACTAAAGAACTTACGGATAGGCAAGGGAGGACTGCCATGGCCTACAAAAGAATATGAGTGAGAACCACATGACGGAAGGGAAGCTCCTCCTGCTGGTGCACCACCGACAAGTGCATCTACCATAGCTGCAGCTGCTGCTTCTCCTGGACCTACTGGAGGTATCCCTGTCTCAGGCAAGTCTGCAACAATCTTCAGGGCCTTGTGAATCTTGTCATACTCAAATGTGTGCCCTGTGACCTGCTTAATCATATACATGATATAAGGAGCAAATCCACAGCCCTTGAGGGGCCTCTCACCTACACTCTGGATCTCACACCAGATAAAGTCAAAAACACTGAAGGGCAGAGCATCAGGTGCCATCCTATGGAGCAGGTTCCTAGAGTAATCTGTGATGTTTCCCTTATGTCCACCCTTGCAATCAATGGTCTTCCTAAACATTCTGTCTAGGTATCTATAAATAGGGTGAAGACCTAGAACCTTGCCCATTGCTCCTCTCTCACCTCCTGATGGGTACATGTAGGCCAGCTGCTCTGGAGGGAGTACCTATTCTGTGTGAATCTTATCCCTTTAGAGATCATCCTCTGAGAAGCCAAGCTGGGCGGTGAATACATCATAATCAATAATGTACCACTAGCTCTCAAGCATCTAGTGCATCCGCCTCTCATCCTCCTCAATGAATAGAGTAGCATAAAACTGAGCTACCACCTCTGTATTCTAGTCATGCTAGAACTCCATGATCTCATAAACTCATGTGCGCTGGCAAATGGCAATAGCATGATCAACTAAGGCCTTCTACAACTCTCTAACGTACTACCAGTCTATCCACTGAGATTTGGCTACCACAGGATTCCTGGTGAGAATCACACTAGAGTAGAAGTTCATGTGAAAGGTTGTCTAGAAGCGGTGATCAAACTGAACCTTAGGTAAGCCTCTCGGATCTACTCTTCTCTCATCTCTGGCTTTCCCGGTCATGCCCTTTCCCCTGTAGTCAACTCTAGAAACATAAGAGGGCACATTAGGCAGACGTGTCTCAAGAAGACCATAATACATACCTTGACCTGGCTGGTGCTGAAATGGAGGTACTGGCTCCTCCTCCTCAATCTCCTGCTTCTCATCTGAACTATCACCTTCTGAGCCTCTATCAGTGCTCTTCCTCTTTCTATCTTCTCTAGGCTCCACTCTGAACTCATCAGTATCAGTGTCAGAAGAAGAGCTCCCTGACCCCTCTACATACTGAGGTGCTGCACTAGAGGTAGCTCTGGTAGACCTCCTGCTGGTCGGCTCAAATCCAGGATGCATTTTGTCTTGCCTTCTTGTATTTCTCTAGTGTTGGATCATGCCTGTGCTTGGATCTAGGTTCCCTTCTTCCACTCATAGTTGTTGCCCTATATCTAAAAGATTTCCAAAGAATTTTAGATATATGCCCACAGCTTAATCTCGAATTGCAATTAGACATAGATTCTTTTATCCATGGTTTTACAATCACCTTGACATACCACTATCACTAGGTTTGCAAAACGTAGATACAAAAGAAGCTAAGCCTAATATACAACTATTTAATTGGATTCAATCAAAGGGAAGCTGTGGCCTGCTCTACTGGCTCATATCGGACGCGTCCAGTAGGCTCCGGTATGCGTGCTCAGCAACCCTAACCAGGGTCCCTGTATTCAACCCATCACAGACCAATTCCAAACTTTGGGCATTGCTTCTATATCACTAATGTAGCATATTGACTGAAGGAATTTCAAGACCATGCTTTAACCACGTTGATCGGATGAGGTCCGGGATTAGGATACCTTAAGAGAAGAGACAAGAAAGCAATGTGAAATCCAAATCCCCGGGCCTTCAACCTTGATGCAAGCCTTCTCCAATGCAATCTCCCTCTCTCCCTTTTTCTTGGTGAAATCCTCGGTCGCCCTAGGAGAGGAGGAGGGCGTCAGCTGGGTTGGTTGGAAGGAGACAAAACTGACTTGGCCGAAAGGGTACGATCTGTCTTATAGCCCCGCTCATACCAGACACGTCCGGTATACGCAGGCTGGCCCAAATTATTCCAAAATATGTTTTCTCTCTTCCAAACCCCTTCTCTATTATTTCTTAGTCCAAAAAGGTATATAATCTTGATCCAAATTGAGTATCATCACTTTTCTTATCCAATGCCATAAATTGATTTTCTCTTTTCCAAATATTTGGCATAAACATGATTTCGCTTGCTTGAGAGAGATATAGTGAGACATAGTAGAATGTGGACTTAAGAAAGCCATGTCATGTGTGATTAGCCAATCAAATAATCAATGAGAGCTATAATCATCACATGACAAGGCTAGGTCACAGAGACCAAGATCCAAATAGATTTTCCAAAATCACACTTCCTATGCATACTAGTTAGGGATTTGAAAACATCTCTCCTATGTCACACAAATGCACATTATAACTTATAAAGGGGCTTAGATGCACTTGCAATGCATGTATATAAAAACAAACCTTTGCCTTGAGCCCACAAGAATACCACTAAGAAGATACATAACATGATAATCTTTATGTTGACCTTGATTGCCAAATAATCATGCTAGATACAAAATCAAATTTTCATCCAAAGGACTACAAAGAATGCTAGATAAATTTGTTAGTCCACAAAGGTGAAAATAGAAACTGAGCTCCCCCTAAATAAGTGCTTTAAGTAATTTGAATGACTTTCAACTAGCACTTTATTCTATTAAGAATATGGGAGACAATTTTCTATTTTGAACCATAGCCAAATAAGTTGCCATATTTAAATTTGAGTTCAAGAGATGCTCACAATCCACTTAGATTTGGTAAACCACAAGCTTCTGAGTAAATTGAGGATATATGAAAATATATGGATCAAAGACTCAGTTGTAATCCTATTAGTGTTCTGGTTCCTGCAATACCAGACACGTCCGATAGGTATATCATACACATCCGAAATACACAGAACAGAAACACTTTCTTTCTGTCCCTGGCCATACCAGACACGTCCGATAGGTGCAGGATAGAAACAAATAACCCGTTGCTTGTGATTCTTCATTTTAGCTATAGTATTTTTTTATGCCCTGCATCTCAACAAATGAATTGCTCTACTAGAGAGCTATTAAAAGCATCATATGGCAAACATGATAATTATCAAGTAAAACTAATTAGCCACTTTCAATTTTTCACAAATATGCCTATTTGTGAGTCATTGAGCACAAAATAAACAAAGTGGCTATCCTATAGGGTTTAGGTACTTGTTGTCAATGGTGAGGATGAAGTAGATGATATATTCATTAACTTATCTTCAGGTCAACCATATAGGAGATTATGATAAGAATTGGTTGATAGATTGAGTGAATATTTTCAATTTACTTGCTCAACCACTCCAAAGCCTTCATCTTATCACCAAGTACCTATATCATTAACCTAAGCACACTTTGGTACCCAACTCTTGTTGGGTCCTTTTGAGTTAGTCAACAAGTTCTTAGGCACCCAAATGGCTTTAGCACTAGTTTGTGGTGAACACATTATCTTACTAGTGCTAACTCTATTTGTGGTCTTCCTAAGCATATCATTATAAACAAATGTGTTTGGCTTGGGTGTGTTACCGTTTGGGCATTCATAGCTTAAATGCCCCTTTCTTCTACAAGCATAGCATATGCGACCTTTGTTTGCTCTATGCTTGCTTTGCTTGTATGAACATCTATCAACCTTGTGGCCCATCTCATTGCATCCATAGCATCTTCTTGTTGCAACTTGGGTTTCCTTTCTTGCCTCTTTGTACATTGGGCATTTCTTGGTAGGATGCCCTAATTTCTTGCTTATGAGACAAGTGCTTTGTCTATCACTTTTCTTTTGGTTGGCCAACTTGTTTGAGGCCTTTTGTTTGGCCACTTCACACTTGTTGACCCAACTCTTTTGAGGACACATGGCCCACTCATGTCCATATAATCCACAACCGTAGCATAACTTTTTCCATGTTTCTTACTCTTGGTTGTGTTGGCCTTACTTGAAATATGATTCTTTTGTTGAGTTTTGGAGGAAGCAAGGTTTGAACCCTTCTTAAGCTTCTTCACCATGTTATCACGGTTATCTTAAGAAGGTTGTGCTTTCTCCGTACCCTTCAACCGAATCATATCTTTCTTTAATCTATCTACCTCTTCTTTGAGCTCTATGTTTTCTATGAGATTTGGCTCAATCGAAGATTAGCTTGCTTGAGGAGTACACTCATTAGTACAAGAAATATTTGATTGAGATGGTGTACTAGTGAGTGAATGTGTGAGAGGTTGAGAAAATTTTACCGATGTGATCACAACCACATGAGCTACCTCAAGCATGATGCTAGATTCTACTACTTCCTCATGAGAGCACTTTAGATGAACATAGTTTGCTTGTAGCACATTATACTTGCTTGATAGTTCATCTATCCTTGCCTTGAGCTCAAAGTTTTCCTTCTCTAGTTGTGAAACTCTAGAAGAGGAGTTAGTAACTAAAGCATGCTCAATTGACAATTTTTCATACCTTTCACTTAGAGCCTTTAGTTCTTCCATCTTGGAGATGAGAAATAATTCTTGCTTTTGAAGTGATTGCTCTTGCTTCTCAATCTCTTCTTCAAGCTCATCATTCTTTTCAACTATCTTCATGATGATGAATGTGTCTTTGCGGTTGAGATGATCAAGGTTGTAGTTGTCTTCAACTTCAACATCACACACATCTTGATCATCTACTTGTGCTTTCTCCTTTTATTGATCTTTCTTGTTACTCTTTTTCTTGCTTTTCTTGGCTATGAGACACAAGTGATGAGTATCATGAGATACTGAGGTTGACTCATCACTTGGTCGCCACCGGGCTTGAGCCTCATCATCACAGACAGCCTGCTGCCCTGCTGCCATAGCCATACTAGACACGTCCGGTAGGCATACCGGACACGTCTGGTATGTGTAGGCAGACAGTAGGTCATGCGCTGCTTGCACTTTTAGCTCTGGCTCGGCGCTCTTGAGGTATTGTGAGGTTTCTTCGCAGCATGAAGACACAATGGACATACTTTCCATTGACTCGATCTTAAGTACATCATCACATTTGGATTTTCCCTATAGATAAAAAAAGTCTAGTCCAAATGAGATGAGCACTCTTTGGAGGTGGTTGTCCATTGAAGATTGCCTCATTTTGAACATCTGCACTCAATGTACTCAACATAACATTAATAGGTTGAGCATTGAGTTGCACGTATATCTTTTCCTCTTTTGACAAAGTTTTGTAGTTGATCCAATCAACTATAGGAAGAGGTATACTTGCATCTGCAATATGCTCAACAAGAGGACTAATATTCCTAAAAGCATTGAGTACATGAATTGACCAAGATAGAAAGTTTGAACCATCATTTTGGAGAAGCGCCGGCTCCAACTCGATAGGCGTCGACATCCTTTTCTCACGGCGGTGAAGCTTTAGGTGAGAACCTCGCTCTGATACCAATTGAAAAGACCTAGGATGCCGCCTAAAGGGGGGTGAATAGGCGTTTCTAAAAATTGACACCTTTAAATGCGGAAACAATTAGAAAAGGGAGTTTCTAAAATGGAAACTCCAAATTAAGAATAATACCACCCCTCACAAGTTAGCCACGGAGTAAACAAGGTATAAAGAATATATCTAGAAGCTATAACCCTACAACACAAAGTTAGAACAGAGAATAAATATTTTTTAGCACAGGTAGGAAATACCGGACGTGTCCGGTATACATGATTTCTGCAGAGCAGCCCCAAACTTGCTCCTTTCGATTTCTATCTTCAAGCCAAACTGCAGGTACCTACTAGAGATGACAATATACATAGAGAACCTACACAAAAGCTGGAGTAACACAAATATCAAATAAAATGCGAATTGAGACACGATATTTGTTTTACCGAAGTTCGGACACGTTTGAGTCCTACTCTCCGTTGAGGGGGCTACGGGCGACCCAACAAAGGTCAGCCCTAGAGGGTACCACGAAGGTCACTCTAGCTAGAGTCTTTTCCAACTCCTTTTTCTCCTCCCACTAGTTGATTTCAAGACGGTGAAATCGACCGTTACAAACTTTTCGAGGCACACCACAATCTCTCGGGTGCTCTCCGGCGATGCCTAACCATCTAGGACCGAAGAGTCCAAGAGTAACAAATGCAAATCACGAGATTGACAATATGCACGAGTGTTCAAGTGGTTGGATTGCTCTCTTTTTGAATTTCACTCAACCCATAATTTGATTTGGCAAATTTGAACAATCACTCACTAAGAGAGGGTTGAGAGAGTTGGCAAGGCTCAAAAACATGTGTGTGTATCAGCAGAATTAGCAGCCTCCAAAGGTGGAGGCTTGGGGGTACTTATAGCCCCCTTGGAAAAACTAGCAGTTTTATAGTCATTGCCTACATACCGGACACGTCCGATATGACTTACACTGCCCCAACGGTAACTAAGTTACAGTGATATTGTGAGGCGTCAGAACTCCTGATGAATGCTGAAACTCTCGACCGTCGGAACTCCTGACCCTCAGCATATTCAAAAACTAAATAACTGAGTTGAAATATATGAGGTGTCGGAACTCCCGACATATGCCGGAACTTCCGACCGTTGGAACTCTCGACTCATGTCGGAACTCCCAACCCTCAAGACATTTGAAAACTAGCCGTTGGCCTCTGGTCATCCATACCGGACGGACATGTCTGATATGACCAGGATAGGGAACTCTCTAAGTCAGTCAAAGCAGGAGACGTCAGAACTCCCGACCATTGTCGAAACTCCCGACCGTCGGAACTTCCAACTCACGTCGGAACTCCCGATGAACCAATCTGAGAACAACACTTTTATCATTGCTGGGCAAATACTGGACACGTCCGGTATTGCCAGACCAGCAAAAACAGATTAGCTAATTTGTCTCTCAAACACTCAAAAGTCACATGGGTTGGCTTGAACACTTATGAAATATTATCTATCAACATGATGCATCCCTCTTAATAGTACGGCATTCCTATTAACTCAATTGTAAAGAGTATAATGAATTTAAACCTTTTGAGTTGATCTCTTTCAACTGAAGCTGTGTATTCCACTCTTCATCAAGTGAGGGTGCCAACATGTTGATATTGATCTTTTTACTTGAGCATAGCCATCTTGAGCACGTGACTTGATTTCATTCATCAATTTTGAATAATCCCAAATGTATCAAGTCACTTCCATCAAACACTCCAATAGTGATTTGATCCTCCACATTTACATGACCATCATAGCTTGATCACTACCTCAACTAAATGCAAGTACTTCCTTTTTCACCCTAGCTAGGTTCTTCGACCACCAAGCCGTCGCTTGCCCGTCACCCTTGCTTAGTACCTCGAAGCCTTTCCTTGCTATCTTCACCATCTCAAGCCATCAAGTCACATTTTATGTCGAATCATCTATTCATTTGTATTGTTATCTTTTTTATTTCAATTTAGCAAGCTTCAAATATGAGACCATTCCATATGCAATCCCTCATGTCTCATTAATTAATTCTTACGAGCTTGCTTTCACACAGTACATGGAGATCCCACAATAAATAAGCATTTGCATGAATTCCATTTGCATTGTTGTCTTATGCTTGAACTAGATTGTTTATACAACAATACATCATTTTGGCTTTCATTAAGTACCTGTGAGATAACCTATTACCTGTCCACACTTAGCAAACCGGTTAGACTTTTAATCATGTTGTCATTCAATCATTCAAAACCCACTAAAGGGCTAGATACACTTTCAGTGACACCCCATGTGACACCTAATGTGACACCCATAAACTTTAACCCCTGCATTTAAACACCCCCTTAGTCCTCTTTAGTCCCCAGAACTAAATAGGTTAGGGCTAAAGTTTAGTCTCCAGGCACTAAATGGAACCAAACAGGCCCTTAGTTTAGGGGGTGTTTGGGACTGCTCCGCTTCATTTTTTAGCTAAACAGTTTTAGCTACACGCACTCTGTTCGATAAAAAAGGGTGGAGCTATGAGAGCACTTAAAGGGGAGTTCCATAGACTCTAGATTTTTTTAGCTGCTTACCGATGAAGTTTGTGGAGCAGAGTTCGTGAGCAATTCCAAACACTCCTTTAGTCTGGTCGATCAAACCGGGCTATTAGTAGCTGCTAGCTTAGCTAGGCGACAAACTGAGAGTGGTTGGCAGAGTTGCATGGAGTTTAATTTTGTGTTGCGCTGATTAGACATTGACAGAGCTAGGAGGTCGCTGCGGTTGGCCGAATCCACGGAGCAGTGCAAGAGTGGAAGTAGTTTTTTAAGCTTGCGCTCCACTAAATCACGTCTCCACGTTCCTGTAATCACATATTCTAATTCAATTAGTTAGTTAACTATTAGTCGGGTCAATCAATATATCAATTCTGGACGGTTCTGAAGGCTCAAGCAGGCTGAGCTACTAGCTGGTTATTCGTGTAGATTCAACAAATTCAAATGTTGTTGAGATACGACAAAGTGTTAGGCCCGGTTCGACTGGCTGAAAAAACGGCTGATGCTGATATTGATGCTGATTTGTTGTGAGAGAAAAACATTATTATTTCACTGAAACGGTACGGCTGATAAGTTCAAGCGAATAGGGTCTAATGCTTTAATTCGAAAATCAATATGGTGGGGGCGTAGGCAACTTGCTAAATGCAAATGCGATGTGTATACGTAGTGGAGTGTCAGCTAAACCATCCGATCCTACTTTCTCTGTTAATATAAGAAAGGTGCGAATACTATGTGTATATCTTCAACTAGTAGGTATCAAAACAAATGTGTCAAGAAAATACATAAATGAATATGGACTCTAGCTATTGAATTTAATTATCTGCCTACACAAGTGTACA
Organism: Miscanthus floridulus; assembly: GCF_019320115.1. Classification (NCBI taxonomy): domain Eukaryota; kingdom Viridiplantae; phylum Streptophyta; class Magnoliopsida; order Poales; family Poaceae; genus Miscanthus; species Miscanthus floridulus. Next base: position 53,158,051 of record NC_089591.1, on the reverse strand, counting down.
CACAATAACCAACAGTAGAGAATAATAGCCGGTGCGTGGAGACGTACAAAAATGAGGAAATGGACATATCTGAGAGTTCTTTAATTTGTCTCTTTTTTCCGTTCTATATCACATTTTGAAAATGCGTGTGTGAGAGAGAAAATGAACCTAATGAAACGCACTGCATCTACTATCTTAGTAATTGGACAAACAAAGGAAACTCCTTTTAAAAGAAAACAAAAGGAAATCATGGTACTTAGATCATGTCAAGTGATTTTAAAGTTTATTTTTCATGACATCCTCTGGGGTACCGTTAGTTTAGGTGCAATGCTTTGTCGTATTAGCAAAACACTGAGCTTTCAGTGCTGAGTTCAATGTTATTGAAACAACTTTGGTAAAGCACAATCTGATAGAATTAACTTGAAAAAAAAACGTTGAACTTAATATGGCTCGTAGTGTTAGCACGGATAATATACTATTACTTCTAGTATTCTACTTCTTTCACGATCCTATATAAATAAAGCAATAAAAGGCCACAACACAAAATGGAAAAAGAACCGGTCTCTGATCAACGTAAATGTGAAAGGATTGAACGAATGCACCTGTTTCTAAAATGTCAAGGTCGGCAAGGCAGCCTGGAAGAAGTTGAGCTGGCACTGTAGTGTACTTACATGATTCCAAGATTCCATGTCAGTGTCAGAAACAAGTGGCCGGCCGGTTTTGGGCGGAAACCTTAAAACCACGTCCACTCGTGCGTGGTTTCAACGGAGCTGGGAAAGGTGCATGCATGCAGGCTTGAACACGAACAGAGCAAGCCACGGCCACGAGTTAGCTGAGCTGACTACCCGTAACTAACTAAGATCCGTTATATATATATATATATATATATATATATATATATATATAGAACTACTGTTCTACAGCTGGCCATAGAATAACTTATTCTGTGGCCACTTTGAGTTACGATAATTACCATGCTAATTTACGAGATTACAGTAACTCCTTACTAAGTGATTTACTAACCGTGAGTTGTAGTAACATGAGTATCATAAATGCATATTCATGTTATCGTAAATTGGTACAAATATTATTGTAAATCAAGGTGGCTATAGAATAAGTTATTCTATGGCCAGCTGCAGAATAGCCTTACCATATATATATATATATATATATATATATATTGCTATCCTGGTGGTGGCACATGGAGCGAGTGAGCCTGAGGACTCGGAATATTCGGCCATGTCATTAGCTCAACTCAACTGGATCAATTACTCGGTCATTAGCAACTAGCAAGTCTTGTCAACACAGCTGCTGTGCCTGTGTGTATGTCCAGTCATCCAGTGTGTAGTAGTAGTAGTAGTTCATGGCCTTATTGTCGACGACGACTGGCGTTGGTTGATCGGTTGCGATGCTAACAAAACTAAACAGGGCCGTGTATATAATGAGCTTGTTCGCTTGTCATGACTTATCATTTAGTCAACGGTGTTTTTCTCTCACAACAAATCAGCATCAGCCGAACTTATCAAACCAGAAATCAACCAGCGAACCTGTTCAATATAAAACAGGATAGGCATCAGGTAGCCGTAGCCCGCCTATCGACGTCCATGAATGGATTGGGACGACCCAAAACAAGGTAGAGACAGCTCACAGCTGCGGTTTCTTCGTTCGGCGTCGGACGAAACCGACCTCGAGACATGTTTGGATAGGGTGTTTGGATACTAATAAAAAAATAAATTATAGAATCCGCCAGTAATCCGTAAGATGAATTTATTAAACCTAATTAATCTATCACTAGCGCATGTTACTGTAGCATCACATTGTCAAATCATAGACTAATTAGGTTTAAAAAATTCGTCTCGCAAAATAGTCTTAATCTGTACATTTAATTTCGTAATTAGTGTATATTTAAAACTTCATGCATGTATCCAACATATGTTTAAGAGAAGGAAGCAAACACCCAATAGTGTGAGTTAAATAATATAGAGGACCACCATCCTTGATTGTGTTAGAATTGATCTCATCCGTCTTGACCCAACGGTCGAGACGGACCCCTCGTCCTGATCGAGGACGTCCAACCATCTAGTGGCTAGTGGGCTTCCGTCGCATAGTGCCTATAAAGAGGAGGTGGGACAAATGGCTCTGGCTACGAGGTTCACCACCGCCACAGCCCCACTGTCCTAACCCTAATCTGATCCAGAGGGTGGCACTGCCAGCGGCGGGAAGCGCCACTGCCTCCACCACCGCCGGTCTCCACAGCTACACCAAACATCGCTGCCTGTGCGCAGATCTTCACCGACGAACCAGCGAAGGCAGGGAGCTCCTCCGACGGTCAGATGCTCCTACATCTCTCTCTCTGTCTCCTACTCCCGAAGCAAACTCTAGGTCTACGTGTACTGGATCCACTACTAGATGATCCAAACTATCTAACAATGGTACCAGAGCAAGGTTTAGTATGTGGATCTGGACCGGGAAAAGAAAAGCAAATCGAACCCAAACCCTAGATCGGGTACAGGAAAAGTGGGGATGAGATTGAAACACGGTTTCAACAAAGAACCCTAACCCTAGCAGTTCGCCACCCTAGGGTGTAGATCTAGGGTTTTCCGAATCAAAAGCAAAGAAAAACGAATGGAAAGAAAGAGTGGAGTTCGAATTTGATTCGGATCCAACAGACTAGAACCCTAACCCTACGAAGAAGCGCGCGGGAAAGAAGAACAGACTCTAACCCTAGCTGGGTGAAGACGGAAGGGGCTCGGCTTCAATACCACTTGATCCGAACCCTAAACCCGCGACCAGATCTCAGGGCAAAGAAAAGAATAAAGAAAAGAAAGAGAAACGAACTTTGGTTCGGAGAAAATGAAACCCTAACTTCGATCCCCACATTGCAAATCGGTTCAATCCGAACACAAAAGAGAACCAAATTTGATGGGGAAAAGGAAAAGAGAACCTCGCCGTCGTAAAGACCGGCGCGCGGGGAAAAGAACGTCGAGCCGGGGCGCTGCTCGCCGGGCTCCGGCCAAAGAGGCGCCGTGGCTAGGCCGCTCGACGACAGCGTGCTCACCCGCTGGGGAGCGCGCACGCCGGCGAGGGGGCCAGCGACGGCGCCATGGCTTCCGCTCCACCGTCGTTGCTCTCACCCTCTCACTCGATGGCTGGCTCCTGCTGCGCTGCGAAGAGAGAGCAGAGTGAGGCGAAGAGAGAGAGAGAGAGGGCCAAAGAGAATGAGGTTAGGGTTTCCTCGAGCACGCGCGGCGTCGGCGTTTTATCCGAGCGAAATGCGCGCTCGGCCATCGGATCTGGACGGATGGCCGAGATCGAATGGGCCGTTTCGTAGCCCAGGCAGGATTGAGCATTCCCGGCCTAGGCCCAAATTGCGGCCTAGGCGCGGGGAGGAAGGCGTGCGCGTAGTGGTGGTGGGCCGCGCGCTGCTGCTGCTTGCGGGTCGCGCGCTGCTGTAGCATCTGGGCCGAGTGTGTGAGCAGCTGGGCCGCGCGCACTGCTACTGCTGGGCTCCGGGCTACACAGTGCTGGACCAGGCCAGAATGCACAGTGATGATTAAGAATTGTTTTATTATTATTTAGAAGCAAATTTTGATGATTTCATTCAAAGAATGATTTAAAATCTTTGATAATTTTTGCACCAATGTGTTAGAATTTTCAAAGAGTAGAAAAGTACAGAAAAATGCTTCTAAAAATAGGAAAAGAAATTTTGTCAAGTTTCCGCTGCAAAGTTAAAGGTTTATTGTCTTCTAATTTGAAGAGCAGTTATAGTTATTCAGTAAATGATGAAAAGTTTATCCTCTAGTTAAAATTGGAACCAACTAAAAAAATAATTGGAGGAATAGTCGGTTGATAGTTAAGATAAATTATAATATTGTTATTTTCTGACCAACATTGATGATAACAATATTATAAGTTTATTTATGAGTTTAAGTTTAAAGTTAAATTATGGTATTGTTATTTTCTAACCAACGTTGATGATAACAATATTATAATTCTATGAGTTTTATGTTTAAAGTTTAAATCTCTGATGAATTTTGCATCATAGTGACCAATTTTTTAGAGAAAAGATAAAGATCAAGGAATGCTCTTAAACAAGAGAAATGTATTTTCATGTTTCCGCTGCAATGAAGTTGATTGTCTTCTAATTAAATTCGAACCAACAGAAGAATTTAATTTTGAGGAGCAGTTCTATGTTTTCAAGGTTATTGAGGTTCTATACGTTAATTCCATCTCTGCCCAACGGTGATGTAGAATTAATGTAGAAGAATAATGTTTTATTCTATTTCTGCCCAACGGTGATATAGAATAGAACATAAAGATTTTAAAGTTTAATGAGCATTATTGTTGAATATTTTCTTTTCAGACAAAAGACCTCCATGCTTTCATTCTTGAAGGTAGTGAGAGAAATAAGCTGGGTACTTGTGACTCAGATGATGAAATGCCTAAGGGTAAGTAATGTATAAAAGAATGTCATTGTTTAAGGGACTGTGTTCTCTTTAAAGAATGGCTTCAAAAGAAAAGAATTTTAGGATATTGATCCAAGAAAAAAGATAGATTAATGAGAGTCTTCATTGATAAATGTCTTTTATGTACTCTCTGTGAAGAAGAACTTATTTTTAGTTTCACTTATGAGAGTTGTAAAAGTCATATATATGGATTAAACATGTGTGTTAAAAGAATTTTCGGATTTATTTCTGAATTTGATGATTGAAGACGAGCCAATCCTGGCAATTATGTTCGTTCAAGGGAATTATCTCGCATGGCGGGAAAAGGTTGTGATAGTACCCGCATAGCAGGAAAAGTTTAAGAAAATACCCGCATGGTGGGGTGAAGTTGGCATAGTACTTATCCCGCATGGTGGAAGAAGGATATGATGACTCATGTGCTCTAAGTGTATTCCGCACATAGAGAGAAGTTTGGGGTAGCTCTTATTCTACCCTAGAATTGACCGTACACTCTGATTGTGTCATGGTCATTAAGTACTCAATGAGTTTAAGAACAAAAAAAAGTTGCATGTGAACCAAAAGATAAGAATGATATGCAAACGTGACTTGCAGAAGTATTGGAAATAATAGACTATGTTGAGTTTTGAAGTGAAATGAGGAAAATATACTCCCATACAAATTTTGTTTGCATGATGTAATCATGTGGATAAAGTAAGTAATCAAAGTTTCCTCATTAACAAGAGTTTTGGATGTTTTTCGAAATTGTGGTAGAAAAGTTCATACCACATTTCGAGGGGGAGAAATGTGAGATTAATTAAGAAAGACAATTAAGAAAGATACTTCCCCATACTTCAGATAATGCAATACATACTATGCATTGAAGGTAAAAGTGATCTATAAAAGATGAGTATGATCATTGAGGGAGTAAGACAGTCATAATAACGATACCCCTAAAGTAAAGAAATAGTTAAATTCTTGGACCTTTTACAGTTCTGATAGGAAGATAGCATAGTCGGCTAGTATTCATACTGGACGAGTCTCAAAGTTATTAAGGCGGTGCTTAAAGCACCATTCGAGTTTTGAAAGATTAAACCCAAAATAAGAAATTTGAAGATACACCATCTTTAAAGAAGATGGAGTAATCTGGGGGAGCATGGTATGTAGATACCTAAAGCTTGAATAGAAGTGGGATTACATATCCACTACAGTATTTTAGAGCAACAAATTGCTTAATACATGTTGATGTTGTATGACATACTAAAAGAAGATGAATAAATAAACAAGGATCTTATGATATAGGAGGCTATAGAACAATTGCCTTTTTTGGCAATGAAGAGTAATAATAGCCCCATATAAAAGAAGTGCCATGAGGTCCCAGAAAGTCTTAAAGAATAAGAAAATCAGATATTTCTGGTGACTAAGAAGTAAAAGTTAAGAAAGAAATTCAAATAGAGAGTGCTTCCACCTCATTTGAAGAAGCCATGAGAGACGTTCACTCGTCTAAATGGCAAGAAGCAAAGAAACATGAAATAAAATCGATAAATACCAACGATGTTTGGGACTTAGAAGAAATTTCTAATGGAGCCAAAACAGTAGGCTATAATGGGTCTACAAGACAAAGGCGACTCCAAAGGGAATATAGAAAGATATCCAAAGGGAATATGGAAAGCTATAAAGCGCCACTTGTGGTGAAATGATTTACATAAAGAGAAGGAATAGATTATAATGAGCATGCAAGGATTCTTTTAGAATCATAATGGTATTAGTGGCACATTATGATTTATAGTTACATCAGAAGGATGTAAAGACACATTCCTCAACGGGGATTTGTATGGAAAAGTTTACATGGCATAACTCAAAAGGTTTTGTCGTGGAAGGAAAAGAACGTAAAGGGATGTTGCCTAAAGAAATCCATTTATGGATTAAAGCAAGCTTCAAGACAGTGGTTCTTGAAGTTTGACAGTACAATAAGAAAGTTTGGGTTTTAAAGAGAATATAGAGGACAATTGTATTTATGCAAAGTTTAAACATGGAAAATTTATTTTTCTAATTCTGCATGTGGGTAGCACCTTACTCGCTAGTAGTGGTGTTAATCTACTGTTGGAGAAGAAGCAGTTCTTGTCCTCAAGTTTCAATGAGAATGGTCTTGGTAAAGCATCATTCGTTCCAGGAATTGAAATTTACCGAGATAAAAGGAAAAGGGGTATTAGAACTATCTCAAATGTATACTTAGAGAAGGTTCTAAAGAAATAAAGTATATATGTGAATAAACTTGTGCATGTTCCTATAGTCAAGGGTAATAGTTTTGGAAACTTTCAGTGTTCTAGGAACCAATGTGAGATTGAAAGGACGCCCTATATGCTTCAGCTGTTGGAAGCTTAATGAGTGCTTATAAGTAAGAACTTACCCTGACATAGTTCATGTATCTGGGATGTTTTGGCAGAAGTCCAATCCAGATATAGATCACTGGAATAGAGTTGAGAATGTTTTGTAATTGTGCAAAGATTTATAGGCCTCATGGTGAGTAAGAAAGAATAAGTACTCTCAAATAGTTGTGGGTACAAATGTTAAATTTTGGCGAGATGTTTAGTGAAACCCACATAGTAGCTAACACTCGCAGTTGGAGTTTTATTGTGGAAAAGCTCCAAAGAAACGGTTGTGGTGTCATCAAAGATGCATACCCACAGTATAGCTTGTTATGAGGCTTAAGGATATGCGAAGTGGTTAAAAGAACTTACACCCGAAATTGATAATAGTATACAACAACAATAACCATTTAAGTAGTTTGCTCCTATAACAACGGGTCAAGTGTGCTGCCAAACACATTGGCGTTAAAGTTGTACGTTGTGAAGGAGAAAGTCCGGAATCATACTAAAAATATTGAACATATAAGTAACAAGCAAGTGCTTGTGGATCCGCGTACAAAAGGCTTACCACCTAGTGTGTTTGGAGAACACACAGTCGATATGGGTTTATAGTATAGCCTATGATTTCCGGACAATAAAGGGCCCAAAGTTAAAGAATCCGTTTCAGAACAGAGATGTGTATTGTAGTTGTTAAGTCTATCGGCGATTGACCGTGACGATGAAGCATACTTTATGCACTAATCTATGATGGAACAAATAAAAGTGAAAGGGATTAAAGTCAAAGTTCAAAGTTAAAGTATGAGTTGAGATAAGGGGGAGAATGTTAGAATTGATCTCATCCATCTTGACCCAACAGTCGAGACGGACCCCTTGACCGCGTCCTGATCGGGGACGTCCAACCATCTAGTGGCTAGTGGGCCCCTGTCGCACAGTGCCTATAAAGATGAGGTGGGGCAAACGGCTCTGGGTACGAGGTTCACCGCCGCCACAGCCCTACTGTCCTAACCCTAATCCGATCTAGAGGGTGGCACTGCCAGCGGCGGAAAGCGCCACTGCCTCCACCATCGTCGGTCTCCACAGCTACACCAAACATCGCTGCTTGTGCGCAGATCTTCACCGACGAACCAGCGAAGGCAGGGAGCTCCTCCGACGGTCAGATACTCCTACATCTCTCTGTCTCCTACTCCCAAAGCAAACTCTAGATCTATGTGATTCAATTATAAAAGAACTCACCCACTGAATCCACTACTAGATGATCCAAATTATCTAACATATTGAACTCCATATATTCCCTTTCCTGCTTTCCAGAACCTTCATCACCAGTACGCTCGCAGGCTCAAGCAAGTCGATCCTCGATCGAGAGCAAGGAACAAGAAATGCATCCAACTACCTGCTCGCTGTAGCTGCATGCTGGTGCACGAAATAGTGGTGATTTACTGTACCATAATGTACTTGAAACGACCGCAGCCGCAGAAAGCTCAAGTGATGATGGCGCGCGTTTCGTCAACTGTCACACAGTGCTGCTGTGTCTGCGTGCCCCCGCCACCGGGGAGCAGAGCAAAGCTAGCGGTCACACGCATGAGCACGATGACAGGTGATAAAGGATTGGTCGACTACTTTAACAGTATTTTTTTAATAAATAAATAATATTTTTACAGTATTTTACATAAGCCTAAGCATAAACCAAACTCTCTGGACTCGCTGGAACAGTGCAGTACGTCGAAAACTGCTTCAGACTCGGAAGCTAGCTAAGCGTGTGTTTAGTTTGATGAAGTTGGAATTTGGGGTTACTGCAGCACTTTTGTTTTTATTTGGTAATTAGTGTTCAATCGTAGATTAATTAGGCCCAAAACGTTTGTCTCGTAATTTTCCACTGCAATTAGTTTTTTTTTCTATATTTAATACTCCGTACACGGATCGTAAATATTCGATGTAATAGATACTGTAACACTTTTTAAAAATTTGGGGCGGAACTAAAGGCCCTCCACAATGTACAACTTAAGTAGTGCTAAAAGAAGAGAGAGATTATTCAAGAGTGACTCCACACACTGCAACGACCGGTGCCAACGCTAGCCAAATGCGAAGCGGAGCAAGTAGTTGCTCCGGTTCCATCTTCGTGCCATCTATTAAAGAAGTATATTTTTACTGCTGGTCCCAACTTGCAATGGCATGCCTGATGAGCTGAAGTACATTGATTTGACTGCTACACTGGCCTCCTGTACCTTTTTAAGCGATGCTTGCAATGCTTGCACGCTGTGAGATTTCAAAGCCATGCCAAATACCAGTCGTGGGATCCGCTTTTTTCTTTAGCACCGCTCCACCATTGTGGAGGGCCTAAACATGCCATAATCGATCGCCTATCGATATGGCCATATGGGGAGCAGAGACTTGACATTCGAGAAGGACGCAGCTCCAACCGCTACTGCAGCGTCCTGCTCCGCGCCGTAGTTCCGCGTCTTGGTGTGCAGCTGTGACTGTTCATGCGGTCCCCGTGCTGCCAAGGTTGATGCACTGCATTGCATGCACGCGTTTGACTGCAGAAGAACCTCTAAGTTGTACTCTATGGTACTAGGTAGCTAGCTTAGCTGTTCTTGAACAGTTTATGGATCGCGATCGCGATTCAGACGAGACTGTCTCAGGTAGCTAGCTTAGCTGTTCTTGAACAGTTTATGGATCGCGATCGCGATTCAGACGAGACTGTCTCCGAGAACACCTAAAATAAAAAATCTATTTATCTTTTAAATAGCGTTATAGATAAAGGGTTTAATATCTATTTTTTATTTTCTTTAATAACAAGATCTAAAAGCCAATATTTTCTGCAAATGGGTCTTCAAAAGAGAGGATATTCAGATTTGAGTTATGTCTCTCCTGGTACCTAAAATATGTCTTCCATATAAGTACTCTATTGGATGCTATAGATATTATGTTGGAGACTCATTTTAAATTTAGGTTCTTAATGAATCTTTTATTGGAGACAGGCTGATGAATGAATCGTGGTGTCTACCCATGTTGCTTTTTTTTAACATGTCGACATCGGGGATACTATACGAAAGGAATCCGAGTGGCGACGCACTCATGGAGCCGGCTCCATTTGGCTGAAACTTTCACTGCCCATTTATATGTCACAAATTACCCGTAGTGGTAGTGCCCTAAGGAATATAACCGGTTAGGGGTGCAAATCACTGATACTTATTCGTCCACAAAAGAATACAACTATAGTGTTTGTGCTTGTTAAAGTTGTCTATAAGTTTGAACAAGAGTCGGTTTATTATGAAAGTATATTTCATAACGAATCTAATGCTATTTATTTTGTATCATAAATATTGGTATTATTTGGTGAAACTTAAAGCATTTGGTTTCTCAAAATATGAGAATTGCATTATTTTATGAACGGAGAAAGTACTAGTATATTATCAGCTAGGGGCACAAGTCATAAATTCCTCAAATTATTAATGTAGTCCAGTTTACCACATACGGCTTATTTCCTCAAACTATCAATGTAGTATAGTTTACCACATCGGGCTTACACATGACGCCATATAGACTCATCAAAACCAGCTAAAAGTGACTTATCAGATACTATACTAGATAGTTTATGCCTTATTAGATATTCTCGTATCTATCTTAATCCACATGTGTAAAGATGTATTTGAGTGGAACTTAAGCTAATTTACATCCTAATGCACCCAACATATGTAGATTAAGGTGAATACGAGAGTATCCGAATAAGACCAGGGTGTTTAAGATATCAGGTTCTTTTTGCTCCGAGGAGGAAAATTAGATGACGTCTAAAAAAGGTAAAATTGACCTTTTTTTTTTTGTTGAAAAAACAGAAGATCTGGTCCAGATCCAGAACGCTCTATTCCCGACCTCGCAAGTATCAGTGGAAAATATAAATTTCACATCGAGACGAAGTCCATATCGAAAGCCCGCGACTACCTTAACGGCCCACGGAGGTCCAATTGTGTAGGCCCTTCATCGTAACGCCGCCGTCTGCTGCTGCGGTGCTGGTGCGGTGGTGCTGCCCCAGTGGCCAGTCCCGCGCCCGCCAGCGCTCCTTCCTTGCCACGCATCCCGCCCTGCCCAGGCGAAATAGCAAGCCGCCATGGACGAAGATGCGACGACGAGCAACTCGTCCGCTGCCGAGACATTCGATCCGGTGCGTTTCTTACCCGATCCCTTCTCCGATTTTTCTTTCGGCTCAAACTCTTTTTATCCGATAAGTTGTGTCGATCTATCTGATTCTGATGACGCGCTTCTGGATTTGAGCAGGAACTGATCCACGCCGTCTTCAAGCTGGTGTGGCGGCGGCGGGCAGGGAAGGGCGGCGGTGGCGGCACCCCCCCGGCAACCTAGATGTTCAGTTTTTTTTACTGACCCTTTTCCCCTTCTACTGACCTGTGTGCTTTATTTCCTAATCGTCAGCCTGCTCCAGAAACCTCCAGGAGAAATCGGAGTACAACTGGTAAGCGAGTCCTTTTCTTGTTTGCTAGAGCTAGCGGCATGAAATGGCTTCGAGGAAGTCCACGTTTTGGTGCAGCCAAATGTCATCCGTTTGCAAAGAATCTGTTTCCCGAGTCGCTAATGTGTCCTCTTGCATAACCTAAGTGAAAGCACGAATGGGCGTACCCAGCGCAGAGAGCTCCCCACTCTATGCACGAATAAAGAAAAAAAGGTGCTTAAACTTTTGTTTCCCAACATAGGTGTGCATGTGCATAGCATATGCCCATTAGACAATTTTTGGTCAAAAGTTATTTCCGAAATTACTAAGGGGTCTGCATAAATCCAATTGGTAGCAGGTTTCTGTATGGCAAGCACGGCACTTAACAGGTTTGATCAGCCATTCATCAACGAGTCTTCCATTTGCTCTGATTAGTAGTTGTAACCATAAACACTTATCTTGATCACCTAGCACACACAAATTCTTTTAGCTTAGCACCATTTTTCTGTCCAAGTAGATGGCTTTTATACCTTCTAAGTGTGAGCTGTATTGCTACAGTGAATGTAATATCATCTTATTTGGCAATAGCTGTATGAAATGGGTAAGACATTTTTACATTGTTTGTCACGAATTGACTTGTGTAACCGCTCGTACATGCCTCAATCGCTCAAACGGTTCAAGGCTGTCTGCACAAAACACTGATGCTTAGGTTATGTAGAGTCTCATGTGTTACTTGGGGGGCACCCATTTGAACATCGGCTGCAACAAGGCTGTGCCAGGCACCGTAGGCCATCAGGCAAAGATTCTATTTGCTTTATTATCTAGTTTTAGTGGAACTGGGTTTGTTAGACAATAGACATGCACATCGTTTGTTTGCTTGGATGGATTGTAATGGGCAGCTCTATATATGAGGAATGACTGAACTGGGAAATCAAGCTTGAAAAAAGAGCCTCCTTGTGTTCCATCTAAAATAATGTAGCTCAGGGGCTTGAGCTGTTTCTCCAGCCCGTCCCACCACAACATCATGATTCATGAGTATTGTTTTTTTTAAAAAAAGAAGAAGAATCTGTTCTTTTGTATAGAATGGAACTAGATGGTGTAAGGTTTCCAAATACTATGTTAAAACTGGCTTTTACCTTTGGTATTTCTGTATTTTTTATGTCCAAGTGACTTACAGCCTGTTTGGTTCGACGAGTGACCCCGTCCAGAATTAGCACATCCCTCATGGGTTCACTCTTAGTAGGATCGGTTGATGACGTTCGTTGTTTGGTTTGGTCCACGGACCATGTTGTCCAATGGTTTCCAGAGGAAAAAGTTGGTGACGCATTTATACTAGGGAAGGGAATGGGTTGATGACGAAGCGATCGATGCTGTGACTCAAACCAAACACCACGAGCAGGCTTGGATGTAGGTTCAGAACGTTCCACATCAAGTCGTTCGGCAAACCAAACACGTCAATTTCTGCTGGTGACTCGGGGTAAGAGTATCAGTAAGATGAAACCTGGTGAACAAATGGTTTTCTTTAATGAAAATTGTGGGACTGGTTTCCTTTTTTTTTATAAGTGAAGAATTGACACTAGAAAGAGTTCGAAAGATGTATTTGACTCATTTATCGCCACCCTTTAGTTTCCAGTGGACAATATACAGTTCAAAATAACTTCACTGAGTGCATTGTTCTTGTTCAGTGGTATGCTGACATGATATGTTCACCTGACAGCCAATGCAAATGCTCTCAAAGTCAGCTGCCAACTTCTGCGAATATTTGTTACAGGTTTGCACTCCCTTAAAAAGTGTTACATCACTGCAAGCTAATTATGTTGGGGGAAGCAATTCCATTTCTGTAGTTTAACTGAAATTTCTCTTGCAGAGGCTATTCAACGCTCTGCTTTTATCGCTGAAGCGGAGGATGGTACTGTCATTGAACCCACCCACCTAGAGCGTGTGTTGCCACAACTGCTCTTGGACTTTTGAGGTACCCCATGGAGCTTCCAAAACCATCTATCTAGGCGAATGCATTTATCTAAGCATGTCTGCCATGAGAGGATAAAGATGCCTGGATATCCTTATCTTGTAAACCCACGCAACTTCTATACCGTGCTTTAAGGAATTATTACAAATGCATTTATTGGAATCTTTTCGTGTTTGTATTGTGGTTGACACAACAAAACGCAGCCCAGCCGTCATCACCGCGCTGGAGCTCAGAATCCAGGTGATAAATATCTGAGCATGCAGTATTGTCTTGTTTGCTGTAACATGGACTCTAAAGTCTAAAGTGATGACTCTATTTATAAGTACCTCTAGAATCTCAACTCGTGCAACGCATAAAAGTATATATACAATGAAATTTTTGTTGGCTCTAGTAGACCTCTACTCAACTCCTCTCCGATTGAGACAGGAAGGGCGGGTGAAGGCACTTGAGGTGGAAGATGGGCGGTAAGGTCCCCGTGCGGTCACCGGCATCCAGGGTGGCGGTGGCGAGGCAGCATGGTGAGAAAGGGGTAAGAGAAGAAAGAAGAGGACAAACATTAGGGAAGAGAAGGACTGTAGCGATAGCGGTAGTAGGTGGACGTTGAAGACGCCGGCGAGGGTGCCTGTGGCCTGATCAGCGACGGAGGCTGGTGTGGTGGGGGTAGCTGGGAAAGAAAAAGAAGTGTGCGGAGAGGGAGGGAGAAGAGCACCACGTTGTTAGGCCAGTACAAGTGGAAGTTCAATGTCCCTGTCCCTGTTTTAAGACACTCGGCTGTTGGAAACGGTGTAAATAAGTGTCATTCCCATAAAACTTTTATCATCTCTCTCTATTTATACTATACCATGTTAGCTTAGTTAATACTCACGAATCTCCTATTGAGACTAGCCTTAGTGGTACTGCCTGACTTATTAGCCATGGTACAGTGTTTTTATCTCGTAACAAATCAGCGAACAGTACTTCTCAGCCTGGCTTTTCAGCAAAGCGAACAGGTTTTTCTTTCACGACCATGCTTTGCATACACACGTTGTTAAAGGGCCCGGATTATCTCCCCTCCACTGATCTCAAAGATTGAGAGAGAGCTCACCGGAATCAGTAGGTTTCTTTTCTATCATGGAAGGCTAATCTTGGTCAACTCGGTTTTTTCAGCACTACCAACTTTCTATATGTGTAGCCTCCAATTGCCTCCAACAATCATCAAACAAGTTTGACAGGCACGCAAGCACTGCCTATGGAGTGGAAGTGATATTAATAGAACAGGTAGCTATCTAGCTGTATGGGAGAATGCCTGCAGAACCAAAGGAGGATTGGGCATAATCAACATGAAGAACCAAAATGTAGCCCTACTCAACAAATTTTTGGACAAGTTCACGTTGTTAAAGGGCCCGTATTATCTCCCCTCCACTGATCTCAAAGATTGAGAGAAGGCTCACTGGAATCAGTAGGTTTCTTTTCTATCATGGAAGGCTAATCTTGGTCAACTCGTTTTTTTCAGCACTACCAACTTTCTATATGTGTAGCCTCCAATTGCCTCCAACAATCATCAAATAAGTTGACAGGCACCGCAAGCACTGCCTATGGAGTGGAAGTGATATTAGAACCAGTTTGGCTGGGCTCCCAGAGGCTTCGGCTCCTACACTGTTCACGACTGTAGCATGTCAGAACCGGAGCCGGAGGAGCCAGGAATTGGAGCTTCACTGGCTCCGTGAACAGTAACCGCGCTACACTGAGAGGAAAAACGGGAGTGAAAAACAGCTTCGCTGCTACAGTGGTGCTACAGTGTTCGCCGTAGGGTGTCAGGTGGCGCCGGAGCTACCGGAAGCCCGGCCAAACAAGTCCTTAATAGAACAGGTAGCTGTCTAGCTGTATGGGAGACTGCCTGCAGAACCAAAGGAGGATTGGGCATAATCAACATGAAGAGCCAAAATGTAGCCCTACTCAACAAATTTTTGGACAAGTTCTACAATCATGACTACAATTGCGCCCTCTGTAATAATCCATGTGAAGAGACAAGCATGCATCTGCTCTTTGAGGGCCCCTTAAGCTCAGCTTGTTGGCAGTCCATTTCTATAAACTGTAACCTGACTCTCCAACCATTAGATGTGATTATTGAAGCTCGAACTGCCTTTGGACGCCACATTTTCAGGGAAGTGGTCATCACAGCGTGTTGGATCATCTGGACAACCAGAAATGGAGTCATCTTTAGTAATGCTAGTTTTTCCCTAAATGTCTTGAAAGATGAATTCAGAAAAGAGCTTCTAGATTTGTGGATAGAGAGTCTCCTGTAATTGTAAGCTTCTTTTTTTCTTTGGGCTTTGAAAGCCCTGTAATCTGTACAGTTCACCATATAATAAAAAATTTAAGTAGGGGCTCCCTGCTGACTTAAAAAAGAAATATCTCTGATTGTGAATATTTATGCTTAGGTCACACACACCCGACCCACCATGTCTGGCGATAGTATCATCTATGGGTCCCTCGGCTGCGCGCGGCTGGTCGTCGAGGCAGCGAGGCAGGTCGCAGAAACGCGGACATGTCGCCATTTGAGCCCACTCGTTTCTGGGGAAGGCCCTCAATGTGAATAGGTAGGTACACATGAATTAACTGGAATGATAAATTAAGTGAAACCTTACTCTATGACTCTACCCCTAGTCATCGTTGTTAACTGGCTTAGCTAGAATGGTTGACTATTGCAATTATTCTTTTATTATTTTGAAGTCTTAAGCTGCTATGATGATAAGGCTCGGCAGTTAGAATGTTAGATAGATTTTTGTTTAAGCAAGCACACCATTCTTGCAGTGATTCTTTTATTAGTAGAGGAAGTCTGAAACTGCTAATGAAGTTGGTAGTTCATCAGCATGTAGTAATTGAAGTAAGCAACAGGAGAAGTTGGAACAACTATTAGCGTGTGTACGCTACAGACTAACCAGCAGCTACAGGAAGGTAGCAGTTCGCAAGGCTCTTCGCACCAGCTACCTTCTTCGCGCGTTTACACGTGCATGCACAAGTGAAATGCACCGCTGAATAATCGAGATGAAACAACTACCAGGGGACGGCGTCGAGCAGTGGAGGCCAGCTAGCGTGAAGTCTATATAGACCCGGAACACCATGGCTTCTTCCCGCAGCTGCCAAGCCTATTGTACGTGTTGATCTAGCTATTATTATAACCTCGAAAGGTCACCATGGCCACCTCCTCACCAATGTCCTCGCTCTTCCTCCTCCTCATCATCCTGGCATCGTCGTCGTCTTCAACCACCACCGTTCTTGCATCCAGCGGCGAAGACGGCGGCCTGACGCACATCCACTCTACCTCCACGAGACGTTCAAGGGCGCCAACGCGACCGCGATCACCTCTGTGGCGTCCCCGCGGGGCTCCAACTCGTCGTTCGGGTCCGTGGGCGTCCTCGACGACGAGCTGCGCGTCGGCCGGGACCGCGCGTCCGAGCTCGTCGGGCGGTTTCAGGGAATCGTCGTCGGCACCGACGTTGATGGGGGCGCCGAGTACCTGACTTCCTTCACCTGCGTGTTCACCGCCGGCGAGTACAAGGGGAGCACGCTGTCCATGCAGGGCCCCGTTCTCGGGTTCAACGGCACCATCGAGCGCCCCCTAGTGGGCAGCACCGGCAAGTTCAGGTTGGCCCGCGGCTACTCCCTGTTCAAGCTGCTGGGAAACCCGACTCCGGCGACGGTCCTCTTCGAGATCGACCTCTTCGTGCTCATGTACCATAGCAAGTACTAGCTGGTGGTCTAAGGTGCTAGGCTGCAGAGCTAGAGAAGTGGCCAGTGAAAGCATGCCTCGTTAACTTCATCGAATTCTTCCATCTACTTCGTTCACGGTTTGTTTGTGTACTGAAAATAAAAGATGTCTCATGACATTTAAAAAAAAACTCTGGAGTTTTATTGTACCATGACATGCATTTGTAAGTTGTAACTTTGTATCAGTGTGCGGATCATAGCATGCTACTGATGTTTTGTTTTGAGAATGAAGAACAGGCAGGAGATCTGCCATTCAAGCATGCTAATGAAGTAATGATATTGGGCAGAGAGAGACGCAGAGTATTATGAAAACGAACACAGCCTCACCTATTTGTGCACACAACATTTTCATCAGGTCACGGCGTCACGCTGCGGCGAACACGATAAAATATCCAATTTACACTTAACTTAAGATATAGTGCCCTAGGATTAAGTGCGTGTTTGAGACTGCTCTACGAACTCTGCTCTACAAACTCCAGCGTGGAGCAGCTCCACAAACTCCACCGTAGAGCAGCTCCACAAAAGATCTAGAGTTTGTGAAGCACCCTTTTAGGGGCTTTCACAATAACTTTTTTTTCTCGAACGGAGTGCGTAGAGCTAAACCTGTTCAGCTAAAAAAAACATGGAGCAGAGTTGAAAAACGTGGAACTAAGCAGTCCCAAACACCCACTAGATGACTATACCAGTAGTGCAACAAATATGGTGCGGTGTAAAGCATGGTTGAACTCCAAAAATATATTGGCTTCCAGAATTCAGAACCTTAGGCGATGGAGCGGAAGAAGCAAGTGGTTTAGCCATACACTTGCCCTAGAACACAAATCATTAAAAAATACAAATGGGTTTAGAGTTAAGTAAATCTCCCGAATCCCGATGAGCCCAGTATGGATTTTCACATCGAAACGAAGTCCAGCCTACGACTCACTGAACGGCCCACGGAGGCCCAATTGTGTAGGCCCTTCTATCGTGACGCCGCCGGGCGCCGTCCCTGCTGCGTCCCCGCTGCGTGCTGCTATTTCGCAAGCCGCCATGGACGAAGATGGGACGACGGGCAACTCGCCCGCCGCCGAGACATTCGATCCTGTTAGTTTCTCGCACGAACCACAACGGACCCTCCCTCCGATTTTCCTTTCGGCTGCAACTCCTGTTATCCGATTTGTGTTGATTTATCTGATGACGCGCTGTTGGGATTTGAGCAGGACCTGATTCACGCCATCTTCAAGCTGGTGTGGAGGCGGCGGGCGGGGAAGGGCGGCGGCGGCAATGAGGACATCGACGTGGAGGTGATTCGTTGGTCCCCCGTAACCTAGATGTTCAGGCTTTTTTGTACTGTCCCTTCACCTTCTACTGACCTGTGTGCTTTATTATTTTCTAATAATCGTTAGCCTGCTCCAGAGACCTCGAGGAGAAATCGGAGTACAACTGGTAAGCGAGTCCTTTCCTTCTTTAGTCTTTACTAGAGCTAGCGGCATGAAATGGCTTCCAGGAAGTACACGTGTTGGTGCAGTCAAATGGCATCCGTTTGCAAAGAACCTGTTAATGTTTCCCCAGTAGCTAATGTGTCCTCTTGGGCAACCAAGTGTAAGTACGAGTAAAGAAAAATGTGCTTAAACTTTTGGCTCCCAACATAGGTGTGCATAGCATATGCCCATTAGACAAAAATTTTGTTACAAGTTCTTTCCGAAATTACTAAGGGGTCTGCATAAATCCAATTCGTAGCAGATTTCTGTGTGGCAAGCCATGCACTTAACAGGTTTGATCAGTTATTCATCAACCACTCTTCCATTTGCTCTGATTAGTAGTTGTAACAGTAAACACTTATCTTGTCACCTAGCACACACAAATTCTTTTAGCTTAGCACCATTTTCCTGTCCAAGTAGATGGCTTTTATACCTTCAGAGTGTAAGCTGTATTGCTACAGCAGATGTAATATCATCTTATTGCCAATAGCTATATGAAATGGGTAAGACAATTTTACATTGTTTGTCACCATTCACCAATTGACTTGTGTAACCGCACCTACATGCCTCAAGCGTTCAAGGCTGTCTGCGCAAAGCACTGATCCTTAGGCTATGTAGAGTCTCACGTGTTACTTGTGGGGCACCCATTTTAACATTGGCTGCAAGAAGGCTGTGCCAGCCACCGTGTGCCAGACAAAGATTTTATTTGCTTTGTTATCAAGTTTCAGCTTGGTTTCATTGTTAGGATTGGAACTGAGTTTGTTAGACATGCACGTCGTTTGTTAGCTTGGATGGATTTGTAATGAGCAGCTCTATATATGAGGAATGACTGAACTGGGAAATCAAGCTTGAAAAGAGCCTCCTTCCCTGTGTTCCATCTAATGCAGCTCAAGGGCTCGAGTTGTTTCTCCAACCCCATCCCACATCATCATGAGTAGTGTTTTTTTTAGAAAAAAAAAGAACTTCCTGTTCTTTTGTCTAGATTGGAACTAGATGGTGTATTGTTCCCAGATACTATGTTAAAACTGGTTCCTAACTTTGGTGTTTTTGGCCTTTTTATGTCTTAGTGGCTTAATTCTGCTTGTGACTCGGGGTAAGAGTTTCAGTAAGATGAAACTTGGTGAACAAATGGTGTTCTTTAACGAAAATGGCGGGACTCTTTTTTTTTAATATAAAAGATGAAGAATTGACACTAGAAAGAGTTCGAAAGATGTATTTGACTCAATTATCGTCACCCTTTGGTTTCTAGTGGACAATATACAGTTCAAAGTAACTTCACTGAGTGCATGGTTCTTGTTCATGATATGCTGACATGATATGTTCACCTGACAGCCAATGCAAATGCTCTCAAAGTCAGCTGCGAACTTCTGCGAATATTTGTTACAGGTTTGCACCTCTGAAAAAATGCTGCATCACTACAAGCTAATTTACTATGTTGGGGAAGTTATTCCATTTATGTAGTTTAACTGAAATTTCTCTTGCAGAGGCTATTCAACGCTCTGCTTTTATCGCTGAAGCGGAGGATGGTACTGTCATTGAACCCACCCACCTAGAACGTGTGTTGCCACAGCTGCTCTTGGACTTTTGAGGTACCCATGCAGCTTCCAAAACCTATCTGGGCGAATGCATTTATCAAAGCGTGTCTGGCGTCAAAGGATAAAGATGCCTGGATGCATCAATCAACAGAGTCTTATTGCTGATCCATTTCTTGTAAACACACGCAACTTCTATATCGCTTTAAGGAATTATTACAATTACAAATGCATTTCTTAGACTATTGTGTTGTTATGGTATTTGTGACATAACCAAACACAGCCTGGCCCATTTTTTTTTTTTTTTTTTTGCGATGGGGTCTTATACCCGTTTTTCATTAAGAGTAATGGCCAGAAGAAAGACCGGAAACGGATACGAAGGACTTACCTGTGGACACAAACAAATAGCAAGAAAAACACGAGGGGGGACCACCACCTCAAACACCAACCGACTATGCCTGCAAAAGAAAAATACATCCGCGCAATGGTCGCCAACAGAGAGGGTGAAGCCGTGGTGGTAAAGCATCCACCGGTAGAAAGCCCAACAAATCAGCAAGCGACCAGGTAACTGCTGCGAAGATGGTGATGACAGCATCCGCAAGCGACCAGGTAGCCGCTCAGTAACCGCAAGCGACCAGGTAGCCGCTGCAAAGCAGATGACGATTGCGGCAACAACAGCGCCCTAGTTGGACAGACCAAAGCGAGGTGAAGCACGACAGACACGGTAGAAGGAGCGGCTCGACGAATGGTGGCCAACAACGAAGCCTCAGGAAGGGAATGACGTCCACAGATGCCCAGAATCGGCCCCAACGATCCACGCAACGGACCGATCCTTCGACGACGCCTTCAGAAGGTGGATGATGCAAGCTACGCCATCGCCGTCGGCCCGTAGCGAGAAGCCAGGCCGGGTTTACACCCAGGAACTTGTTCGACCACGCTCGATGGGGTTTTCCCTTGGCCCCGACCACCGGCCCCTAGAGGTGGCCCAGCCATGGCCAGTAGCCGCCAGCCAGCCCTGCCCGCCAATCGAACGCAGGAGCCCCAAAGCCGCCTGGTCTGGCTGCCGCAAGGGGAGTATCCCACGCACGGCACAGCAAGGCTGCAAGGCTACCGAGCCACGCGGCGGTAGATGCCGCGCACGGCACAGCGGGTAGGTGCGCGCCCCGCCCCTAGTAGCCGCCCGTGGTGGGTCAGGCCGCTGCCAGATCTGGCGCGAACGCGGGGCACCGACATCACCGCGCCTGGAGCTCAGAATCCAGGTGAAAAATATGTGAGCCAGCAGTATATTGTCTTGTTTGCTGTAACACGGACTCTAGGCCTTGTTTAGTTTGCAAATTTTTTTTGTGAAGTGGTACTATAGCACTTTCGTTGTTATTTGATAATTAGTGTCCAATCATAGTATAATTAGGCTTAAAAGATTCGTCTCGTGAATTTCGTCTAAACTGTGTAATTAGTTTTATTTTTTATTTATATTTAATACTTTATGTATGCGTCCAAAGATTCGATGTGACAGGGAATCTTAAAAATTTTTATAAAATGAGGTGCAACTAAACAGGCACTAAAGCCTAAACTGATAACTCTATTTATAAGGGCAGTTCCAATGCTACACTTATTAATTTCTATAGCATATAGAAATCATGTTCCCAACTAATAGTTTCCACATAACAATTTTTTATTTAATCACATACATTCTATTTCCATTCTTTACCAATCACATCTCTTCATGTTTTGGTTCTCGTGTATACATAGTTTCTAACTTAGACCTGGTTTCTATGATTTGTGTTATCTCTTTTCAATAACTATCTTACCATATCAGCAAAATACTTAGGTAACAGTACAATTAATGTCCATAGAAACTATGATGTTTTATGTATTGGGAGTGCCCTAAGTATATCTAGAATCAACTCGACTCGTGCAACGCATAAAAGTGTATGGCCCTGTTCGCTTTGCTGAAAAGTCGTGACTGAAAGTACTATTCGTTAATTTATTGTGAGAGAAAAATACTGTTTGTTCACTGAAATAGTACGGCTCGTAAGCGAACAGAATCAATACAATAAAATTTTAGTTGTCTATAGACCTCTAGTCAGCTCCTCTCTAGGTGCTGGTGGAACACAGGCGATGATGGGTAGGCCATAGCACTTCAGTTCGTGCGGTCGGTTCGCCGCGTCGTGGCGACGTGTTTGTGTGGGCCTTCGCGGTGGCGCTGGTAATCCCTGGAACGTTTCTGTGGCTTAAAAGTGAGTTGATGTTGTTTTGTTGTGAGAGAAAAATATTTTTATCATGACTGATAAGCATGACTGATACGATTAAGTGAACAAAGGCCGGTGCCCGGTGGCCCGTCTGTGGTAGTAGAACGCGTGCGGCGGCGGCACACCCACCCGTAGAGGTGAAAATGGTAGGGATATTTTTCGATCGTTTAGCGAGATTCAAAACTATTTATATTCGAATCAACGTCCGATATCATATTTGTATCCAAATACTAAAATCATATATTTATAATATCGATATTCAATCATATTTTATCCGGCATAATTGATACTATCCATATTTAAATTTAAATCTAAATAAAAATATAAAAATAAATATAATATCAGTGATATTTGTACCTGTCCGATCTGTTTTCGTCACTAGCCACCTGTCGAGACGAGGCTTCTCCAAGCCGCCACCGCAGCCGACCGCTGCTCCCCCGGCTCTTTTAATGACGGTTTTTTTTTCTTCCGACACGGCTGCCATCGCCATGTGCCTCGCCGCCGCGTGCGCGTCCGCCTCCTCCCCCGCACGCCGCCTCTCGCCCTCCACCGCGCTCCCGCGCCGCTTCCTCCACAGCCTCCTCGGCGCCCCCACGAGGCCTTCCCCGCCGCCACCGCCTCTGCTGCGGCGCTGCTTCAAGTTCTACCATATGGCGGTACGCACGCTACCAACGCCCTGCCCCCTCCACGCCACCCCCCCCCCCCCCCCCCCCCCCCCCCACCCCCCCCCCCCATCCGTTTCGTCTCTGAGCTCCCTTGGTCGTGGAATTTAACCGGATTATCTGACACGGGACCTGTTAAGTTGTTATTAGTGGCAAAAGTAAATTGGATGGCTACACGGGTTAGGTTAAACCGATTAAGTGGAATTGAGTGGCAGGCTTAGTTTGGAGGAACAAATTTGGAAATTAGCATGCTCTAGAATAGAACTTGCTTTTGGTTATATGGCTTCGCTACTCAAGATTTGGTTTTCACTACATCCTAATAAAAAATATATAAAAAGTTCCCTTCTTATTTGTGGGCAGCTGAAGATAGCCAGCTTCTGTCAGGTGTAGCAGTCTAGCAGAGGTGATGTATCTGAAGCTCACCTCTTGCCGCAACTTTCTGCTACATAGGTATCCACAAATAATTTCTGTCAGGTTTTAGGGTAATCCACAATGAGTTTTGGATTGGCCATTTGCTGCTTGTAAATATCTAGCTGCTCAATGATCATTAGAAGTACGACAATATATGGACAAGATGTTGGGCTCATGATCCTAGAGTTGAACTAGCTGTATAAATACTGTTTTAGTGTGCACTTGTAGTTTGATGAGATTGTCGAATCTTCACAGAACTATTCTTCAAGAGAAGCTTCATACAAACTTGTAGTTCACCTGTGAAATATCCAAGTAAATAGACATTAACTTGTATTAATTAAAGGGCTTGATGCCACACTAGTCCTTTCTGTTTCATTTATGCTTCATCGTTTTTCAGTATAAGAAAAGAAAGTGAATTCAAATTATCACTGTGATAGCCTGTTTATTTCTGCAATCCCATCCTGTAGCCATACATATAAAGTGGAATCTCACCGATTCTTGATTAACTTCCAGCAATATTGGACTCAACCATCACTGGACAGGAACAAAGCTCTGGTTGAGTACCTGAAGCAGTATGGTGCTGTTAGAACTGATAAAGTGGCGGAAGTAATGGAAACGATTGATAGAGCGCTATTTGTACCAGAGGGTACCCCTTACGTCGACAGTCCTATGCCTATTGGTTTCAATGCAACAATATCTGCTCCTCACATGCATGCAACCTGCTTAGAGCTATTGAAGGATCATTTGCAACCAGGAATGCATGCTCTGGATGTTGGATCAGGTTTGTTGCTGATACTTCAGCCATTTGCCAGTGTTCATCAGCAATTGTGGTTGAATAAACAGCTCGCTCTAATTTCAGTTTTTTTTTTATCTAATTGATGTCACAAATGCATTGCTGTCACATTGTAGGTAGCGGCTACCTGACAGCTTGTTTTGCCATGATGGTTGGACCAGAAGGTCGTGCAGTGGGAATTGAACACATTCCTGAGATTGCTTGCTTCTTCTATTGAAAATGTGCAAAGAAGCGCTGCAGCTCCACTACTGAGGGATGGATCGCTCTCTTTTCATGTTACAGGTATGATGACTGGTTTATCTGTAACATGTTGAGCTATTAATTTCATTAAGCAGAAGTTTACGTGTATCCTTTAAGGCTTGTAAAGTTTGTCCCTATTCACTTTATTTTCTTCAGTACTCATGTTATGATGAGCATTCCTGTTTACTTGCTGGCATGCTATTTTCAAGCATGAACAAGTTTGCAGTACTTGTTTCTTCAAATGGGGGTTCAGTCCGCGTGCTAGTACATGACACTATTGTGCCAAATGGCGATATCAAGTTGTCTTCAAATGTAGACCCTTTTGATTATATCCTGGTTCTGAAACTTGTTCTTGATGCTCATTAGCTAGAGAGCCTCGCTTCTGTTGAGGCCAGCTAACTCTGAAATAACCTGGAGCTTAAGATGTCTGACCGCTCTCAAAACTGCAGATGGCAGGCTTGGCTTTCCAGAGGCTGCACCCTATGATGCTATCCATGTTGGTGCAGCAGCACCTGAGATCCCTCAGCCTCTGCTTGATCAGCTAAAGCCTGGCGGCCGGATGGTCATACCGGTTGGCACCTACTTCCAGGACCTGCAGGTGGTCGACAAGAACACGGATGGATCGATCAGCATCCAGAACGACGCAGTCCGTGCGTTACGTCCCACTGACCAGCCGCTCCGCGCAGTTACAGGACCCCTAAATAAGGTTCTCTGTAGTCTGTAATTCTCTACCTCGTAATGCCTGTACATATATGGTCGCTGCTCTCATGTTTCTTCTTCTGAATAGCTAGGCTCTTAGTTCGGTCATGTTTCACGAACGAGTTGGAGAAAGTGTGGGTTTCTGTAATAAGACGGATTTCTAGCATGTTTCTGAATCAGACGGTCGATAGATGATGTTTTGAGCTTCTGAACTTTCATCTGTCCGCAGCTGAGCTAGTGCTGTAGTGTACATGTACAAACTTGCTTTGCACCCGTAGTGATTCTATAGATTGTATGTATATGTTTATATGTCCCGATGCTGGCGCAGGTTCTGTCAATCAAGGCTTCACATCGGCTTGAAGTTCCTGTACGAGATAACTGCGTAGAACGGGTCGGAGCCCGCCACGCCGAACAGCCTCATCACGGCGTCCAGCGGCGAGGACGGCGACGACCCGCCGGCAGACGGCAGCTTCCTGATCACCTCGGGCTGCGTGAACCCCTCCACGCACTGGAAGTACTGCGTCACGAGCTGGACGCGGCTGTACGCCGTGCCGTCCCGCCACGCGCTGACCGCCTTCTCGTAGAACATCCGGTTGCTGAAGCTCACGATGCACACGCCCCCCGGCTTCAGCACCCGGAAGATCTCCGCGAAGACCTGAATTCATGCGAAACCGCCAATGCGATGATGCCAATAGGGAGAAACTGCCCCAACCCAAAGGCCAAAGATGATCGATAAAAGTACCTTTTCAGGGGACTGCAGGTACTGCACGCTGACGGTGCAGAGCACAGCATCGAAGGTGCCATCCTCGAGCTCCAGCTGCTGGTCCCTGTTGAGGTCCTTGACGAAGAAGTAGTCCAGGCGCGGGTTCCTGGCGAGCTCCTGCGCGTTCAGCCCGTGGCCGACGACGCGCTGGAACTGGACCTCCGGCGGCAGGTGGCTGACCCAGGAGCTCATGAGGTCCAGCACGTCCCACCCGGCGCGGAGGCGGTCCCGGTAGAGGTCCGTGAGCGTGGCGATGAAGCCGTCGTCCACGTGCGTCACGAGGCGCGGAAACGCGTAGAAGTCGCGGTCCGGCCGCGGGTCCAGCTTTGCGCGGCCCTCAGGCGAGAGCACCAGGCGCCGGACGCCGCCGGCGGCCGCGGTGGACGGCGAGGGCTGGGCGTCGTTGGAGCATCGTGGCGCGGTCCGGAGCGGGCGCCGCGATGAGCGCAGCGGTTGCGGCGGAGTGCACAGCATGGTCGCGTGGAGCGTGCGGGCTCACCCATTGCACGCTTCGAGTGCTGTTTTTATCATTATCATATCATGTCGACCTTTTCTCCTTTTTGAAAAAAGTTATTATCTGGTAGAATAATTGAGTGCCCACGTTCTATCAGAAGTGCACCTATAAATAAGCATCATATTTGATTTATTTTTCTTAATCATGAAAAAATAGGCTGAATTTCGACCCCCAAGAAAAAAAATTGGGTGCTTCTGTGTGCGCGCGTTTACAGATACGCTCCAGTGTCACACGATTGATAGATAAAATCGTCTCACACCCGTGTGGCCATGGAAATTCCGAGGGTGCGATTCCTGCGACTGTTCAACGGCGACGCGAGAGAGAAGGGCCCCGCGTGGAAGAACGGCGAAGACCCGAGGTGCTCCCGAGCGCCGGCGCCGGTTTGCAGCTGCGACGGGGAGACCAGGAGACCCGATAGCTTCGAGATCGTTCTGGGTCTCTCTCCTCCACCTGCCTTCGCGTTCCGCACGTCTCAGCCACGCGGCCAGGCGCCCACAGGCCACAACCCACAACCCACAAAACCCACTACTGTACGGGATATTTAACTTTTTACTATTGTAACGGATGTCACATCTTCAGATAGCACTCTTATAATTGGTCCTACATATTTACCATCGAGAGAGAGCATTTGATATATTCTTGCTATTTTCGTTGATGTGGTATTCCTACTCGACCTCACAGCATAAACCGGCCACGGGAAATGACATTTTTACCCCTCGTCTATTTCTTCTATATCTATCTCTTCCTCGCTCGAGCTCCGGCCATGGGCGACGATGGGGTCCATGGCGGCGGCTGACAGGACATAGGGGAAGTTGGGGCGGGAGGGGGAGCGGTTCGGCAGCCGGCGGGTGTCTCAGCGGTCAAGGTGGCGTACGCGTAGCTGCAGCTCGCGCAGTTCCCCTACGAAGCCGAGGCGATCCAGTCCGCGGACGACGCCGTGGTCGTCGAGCTCACCAGGCTCTCCGACACCAAGCGGAGGTACCTGAGGGACCCCGCCGCCGCGGCCCGGGGTGCGGCGATGGCGTGCCACACCGCGCTCGCCGCGCACGCCGAGGAGCAGCGCCACCTCCTCAAGACGCACCAGATCACGGCGCAGAAGTTGGAGTCAGACCTCCGTGCCAGGGACGCCGAGGCCAACCGCGCTAGGAGCTCCCTCACCGCCGAGCTCTGCGCTGAGCGCGCCCGGGAGGCACTGGCTCCACCCTAGCCGCCCCCTGGCGTCGCTCGACGAGCTCCACCTCTCCGGCCCTCAATCCAACCCACTTCCTCATTGCGCTGCGGCACACGGTGAAGTCGATCCGCTCCTTCGCCAGGTCGATGCTTAACTCGATGCAGTCCGCCGAGTGGGATCTGGCCGCGGCCGCCGCCGCCGTGCACCCGGGCGTCCCGCTCCGCCGCGCCGACGAAACCAAGTTCGTCTTCGAGTCCTACATCGCAATGAAGATGTTCGCCAATTTCCACCGCCACGACTTCAATTTCTCAACTTCCCCTATGTCTTGTCAACTGCCGCCATGGACTCCATCGTCGGCCAATCACAAGAAGAAGCCAATCAATTACAATAGAGTCCCGGTGACAAGAGGTGACACAATGATTTTTCCCCGAGGTTCACTTGCTTCGCCAGCAAGCTACTCCTCATTGTGGCAATGCACTCACTTGGAGGTTCACGCGCTAATTGGCATCACACGCCAAACCCTCAATAGGGTGCCACACAACCAACACAAGATAAGGATCACACAAGACACGAACAATCCACTAGAGTATCTTTTGGCTCTCCATCGAGGAAAGGTCAAGAACCCCTCACAATCACCATGATTGGAGCCAGAGACAAGCACCTTCCTCCGCTCAACGATCCTCGCCGCACCAAGCCATCTAGGTGATGGCAACCACCAAGAGTAACAAGCGAAATCCGCAGCGAAGCACAAATACTAAGTGCCTCTAGCTGCAATCACTCAAGCAATGCACTTGGATTCACTCCCAATCTCACAAAGATGATCAATCTATGATGGAGATGAGTGGAAGGGCTTTGGCTAAGCGCACAAGGTTGCTGTGTCAATGCAAATGGCCAAGAGAGTGAGCTTGAGCTAGCAATGGGGCTTAAATAGAAGCCTCCACAAAATAGAGCCGTTGGGCTCTCACTGCAGCCCAACTCGAGGCGACCTAGACACACCGGTCAGATCGACCAGACGCACCAGTCCTAGCGTCCGGTCATCGATCGCCGTCCACGTGTCCCCTACTGTTCAACCTCGCATGTACGATTTTAACGGTCAACTCGCTTCCTCGCGCGTGTTAAAGAACGACCGGACACACCATAGTCCAAGACTAGACGTGCCGGTGCTCACTTCAGCCCGTGCGCATCCAAGCCTTCACCCTACGACCGGATGCGCAACTCACCTGCCATTGTGCAGCATCAGGTCAACTCCAGAGAGGTTTCCAGAGAGGCAAAACCATGACCTGACGTATCCGGTCCAACATGACCTGACGTGCTCAGCGTCCGGTCCTCTCTGGTCAGCTCCTCCACGTTGTGTCAGTGGGGATCAGACTCACCCTGACTGAGCGTCCGGTCACTGCGAGAGCAGCTTCTGGTCACTAAAAATCAGTGACAATCACCTCCTTTACTTCACTAACTTCTCCACCATTGCTCAAATGTGCCAACCACAAAGTGTATCACTTTGTGCACGTGTGTTAGCATATTTTCACAAACATTTTCAAGGGTGTTAGCACTCACAAGAATCAAAATGCATATGCAATGATTTAGAGCATCTAATGGCACTTTGATAACCGCATTTTGATACAAGTTTCACCCATCTTAATAGTACGGCTATCGATCCTAAATGTGATCACACTCGCTAAGTGTCTCGATCACCAAACCAAAAAGCTCCTATCAAATTTCACCTTTGCCTTGAGCTTTTTGTTTTTGTCTTTCTTCTTTTCTAAGTCCAATCACTTGATCATCACCATGGTCACACCATCATCATGATCTTCATCATTGCTCTGCCACTTGGAATAGTGCCACCTATCTCATGATCACTTAGATAAATTAGGTTAGCACTTAGGGTTTCATCAATTCACCAAAATCAAACTAAAGCTTTCACCATGGCAATAATAAATGAACGTGAGGAACCTATC
Organism: Miscanthus floridulus; assembly: GCF_019320115.1. Lineage (NCBI taxonomy): Eukaryota > Viridiplantae > Streptophyta > Magnoliopsida > Poales > Poaceae > Miscanthus > Miscanthus floridulus. The sequence continues at coordinate 53,128,655 of NC_089591.1, read as the reverse complement.
CCTTAGGGATCCTATAGAACCCGTTGTCGCACATGAGGAAGAGCAACAACAACCCCATATAGAACAAGCGCCAACTAATGAGGCCCCCAGGAGGTCTCAAAGAGCTAGAAAACCAACCATTCCTAATGATTACGAAGTCTATGAATGTGAAGAATTTCAAATGGAGGCTGATCCCACCTCATTTGAAGAAGCCATGAGAAGCGCTCACTCATCAAAGTGGCTTGAAGCCATGCAAGATGAAATGAGGTCAATGAGCTCCAACAGGTGTTTGGGACTTACAAAGTATTCCTAAAGGAGCCAAGACAACTGTAAATGGGTCTACAAAACTAAATATGACTCCAAAGGGAATGTGGAAAGATTTAAAGCGCGACTTGTGATAAAAGGTTTTATGCAAAGAGAAGGAATATATTATAATGAGATATTTTCTCCAGTCTCATGCAAGGATTCTTTTAGAATCATAATGGCGTTAGTGGCGCATTATGATTTAGAATTATATCAAATGGATGTAAAGACTGGCTTTCCTTAACGGGGATTTAGATGAAAATGTCTACATGGCAAAACCAAAAAGTTTTATTGTGAAAGGAAAAGAACGTATGGGATGCCTGTACTGAAGAAATCCATTGATGGCTTAAAACAATCCTCTAGACAATGGTATTTAAAGTTTGATGGAACGATAAGAAAGTTTGGATTTAAAGAGAATGTAGAGGACAATTGCGTTTATACAAAGTTTAAGAATATGAAATTCATTTTCCTAATCTTGTATGTAGATGACATCTTACTCGCTTAGTAGTGATGTTAATCTACTACTGGAGACAAAAAAGTTTTTGTCCTCAAATTTTGATAAGAAGGATCTCAGGTCAAGCTTCGTTTATTTTAGGAATAGAGATTCACCGATATAGAAGAAAGGGGGTTTTAGGATTATCACAAAAGGTATACTTAGAAAAGGTTCTAAAGAAATATAGTATGCATGCGTGTAAGCCTTCACCTGCTCCTATAGTTAAGGGCGATAGTTTTGGGGAATTCCATTGCCCCAAGAACCAATATGAGATCGATCGAATGAAAGCGGTTCCATATGCTTCGGCTGTCGGAAGCTTACAGTATGCTCGAGTATATACACGCCCTGACTTAGCTTTCATTACCGAGATACTTGGCAGATATCAGAGTAATCCAGGAATAGAACACTGGAGAATGGTAAAGAAAGTTTTACGTTATTTGCAAGGCACAAAAGGTCTCATGCTAACGTACAGAAGATCTGATTCCCTCCATATAGAGAGGTATTCAGATTCAGATTTTACGGGAGATGTAGATGATAGAAAATCCACATCAGGCTATGTATTTACTTTCGTAGGGGGAGCCATATCGTGGAAAGGCTCCAAGCAAACTGTCACTGCATTGTCTACGATGTATGTCGAGTTTGTAGCTTGTTATGAGGCCACGGGGCCGGTGAACTGGCTAAAGAAATTTATGCCCGGGTTGAAAGTGGTTTACGACATCCATAGACCACTTAAGTTATACTACGACAATAAACCAGCAGTAACTTATGTTCACAACAATAGGTCAAGTAATGCTGTCCAAACACATTGACATAAAGTTCTATGTAATGAAAGACGAAGTCCGGGATCATGCTATTAGTCTTGAGCATGTAAGCACCAATAAGATGCTTGTGGATCCGCTTACAAAAGGCTTATCACCCTAATGTGTTTAGAGAACACTTAGCCGGCATGAGTTTACAGGAAAGCCTATGATTTCTGGACAATAAGGGCCTAGTTGAGAATCTGTTTCAAAACAGAGAAGTGTGTTGTAGCTGTTAGTCCAATGGTACTAATTGTTGTGACAAGGCACGCTCTATGCACTAATCTGTGATGGAATGGAAAAAGATAAAGTATTTTAAGTTCAAGTTTAAAAGTGAGGTCAATGGGGAGAATATTAGGTTGATCTCCTTCCGACTCGGGCCGAGTCGGGGCCTTGATCCGCACCTTGATCAGGGGGCACCCAACCGAGCCATGGTTGGTGGGCTCCTGTCGCACAGCGCCATATAAAGGAGGTGGGGGCTGGGGCACTCTAGACGAGGTTCACCTGAGCCGCCAGACACCCCACTGACAACCCTAATCCGATCTAGAGAGGGGGCGCTGCCAGCGACGGGAAGTCCACTGCCTTCACCGTCGCCACTGGACCACGCCCTGCCAGGATCTTCACTGCCTCTCCTTGCCCGACTTCCTGCGTCGCCATGGCTTCATCCTCCACCAAGCCCGACGGTCAGCTACCTCAATACTCCTCTCCCTCTCTCCTGTTTTCTCTCTACTTCGTGTTCTAGTTCATGATCTAGTTTGTTTATTTCCCGATTAAAAATGTTTTCACCCGCTAGATCTACTCCTAGTGATCCTAAGGGTTGAACACAGCCTACTTCCAAAGCACAATAGATTATTGACACTGTACATTAAAAACCAAACTGCAATGATACAGTATCCCACTGTCTTCAACAACACTGCAGATTTTCCACGTAAGTCTCGCTTGTATTACTCTTTGGTCACAACACATGAAAATGAGCTGCTTTCAAACTTTCAAGAACTAAGGGATGTCGGATGCCAGGGACCAAGTGACGGCAACTGCAAGATGGTGTCGCCGCCAGCCCCAGGTATGTCTCTACTGCTTAAGATCACTTTGAACCACTGACTCTCAGGTTCACAGGTCGGATCTACACTTAGGCACTTGCACTGATTTGTTCTGATGGCACCATCAGGGCTGGCGTCCAAGCACACCCTGGTTCCATTTTTTGTGAGCTCAGCCGAAACATGCATCTTTGAATTCGATATCAGGTGCCACTTCGAACTTGGTTTACTGCAATCGGTGCCAAGCTTTGCATTGTTGCCCACCGACTTCGCTTGAAGGCATTGTCCTGTGCTTTTCACTACTAGCTCGTATGCTGAGGTGTAGTTCCAGGCGTTTGATTCATCGCAGTTTCTCCCACCATGACTTGATGTGGGTGGGGTTTACCTGGAGTTGCTGTTGCAGTTGAGTGAAGTTTTCCCATGATAAGATTTGATCCCAAACCGCCTTGGCAAAAGGGCAACAAAGGCATAAGTGGAGGCTTGTTTCTAAGGGCCCGTTGCACATGACACATTGGTGCTGGTGCGGCCATCCTCTCTTTTGTAGGTTACGGGCCGTTAGAATTTTATCTTGCACTAAGATCCAGGCGAAGACCTTGCATCTGTTCTCCACATGCGCTCTCCAAATCAAATCCGTACGGAATGGGGGGAGCGAACCTCTGAATTGGATTTTGTATGCCGAGCGGGTGGAGAAATTCCCGTCATTTGTCCAACGCCAGGTGATGGTGTCCTGGACACCCTGCTGTAGGTGCACATCCTGCATTCGTATCCAGAGGGATACCAACTCCTCTATGTGGGTAGCCGAGGTGATTTTCCTCCCTAGTTTACGCATCCAATTGTTGTTCCGCATCTCTTTTTGCACCGTTTGGTTAGTCCTTGAGACTAGCCGAAACAAGTTCGGGGCTAGGTATTTAGGAATTTGCCCATCGAGCCAACTGTGATGCCAAAACCTTGTCTTTGCACCATCTCCCAAAGATATATTGATTGAGGAGTTGAAGAGGGTGCGGTCATCATCAGAGCACGGGAGCTCCGATCCGTTCCAAGTCTTGGAGTCGTCCACCCACTCTTGCCAAAGCCATCGCAACCGGAGAGCTCGTCCAAATCTCTCCAGGTCAAGGACGCCTAAACCCCCAAGGTCTTTTGGTCTGGTAACTGTCTGCCAGTTTACTAGGCAGTGTCCGCCGTTTGCATCCTCCTCCCCTTTCCACAAAAACGATCTTCTGATTTTATCTATCTTCTTCTTAGCCCAAGCGGCGAGGGGAAACACTGTCAGGTGGTAGGTTGGCATAGAGGAGAGTACAGAGGTTACAAGAGTGAGACGTCCCGCTCTGTTTAACCATCTTCCTTTCCATTTGGGTAGCCTGTGGGCAATCCGGTCTATGAGAGGTTGGACATGAATCCTTTGCAGTGATCTAATATGGAGTTGCAGCCCCAAATATTTGCATGGGAAGCCCCCTCTAGTACCGGTGAAAGGCGACAGTACTTGGTCTAGGTCGACGTTTCCACAACCAATCGGATGCACTGAGCTCTTTTGAAGATTAATATGGAGTCCCGAGAATGTGCCAAACGCCTGCTGGATGGTTTTGACGGCTTCTACATCGTCTTTTGCGGGGCTGAGGAAAATGGCGGCATCATCTGCATACAATGAGGTTCTCCATTTAGCCGCCGTGATTGGTAATGGGGTGAGAATCCCTTGTTGAGTTGCTAGGTCAAGCAGACGTTGAAGCGGGTCCATAGCTAGGATGAATAGCATCGGCGAAAGCGGATCTCCCTGGCGGACGCCTCTGGCATGGCTAAAGGTGGCCCCCTGTCGCCCATTCAGCATGGGTGTCGAGGAGGACGTGCGTAGGATGATAGAGATCCATTCCCGCCAACGCTGTCCGAAACCCATAGCCTGCATCGCCTCAAGCAAGTACCCCCAGTGTACTGTGTCAAAGGCTTTGTGGATGTCCAGTTTCATGAACAAAGTCGGAATCTTCTGCTTGTGTAGTTTTTTGACCGCGCCCTGGACGTATAGGAAATTATCGTGGATGCTTCTCCTTTTTATAAATGCGCTCTGACAGTTTGAAATGAGGGAGTTGAGTCGGGGGGCCAGTCTGTCAGCTAACACTTTGGAGAAGATCTTTGCAATGCCATGGAGTAGGCTGATGGGCCTGAAGTCGCTAATTTTTGTTGCATCCGTTTTTTTGGGGAGAAGGATAATCGTAGCCGAATTTAGCCATTCGAAACCCTGGGCATTCAATGTGAATAAGCAGTTTATGGCTGCCATGACATCCTCTTTAATGATTTCCCAACATGCTTTGAAGAAGGCGCCCGTGAAGCCATCCGGTCCCGGCGCTTTATCGGAAGGCATGGTATATACAATGTTTTTTATCTCATCCTGGGAGAAAGGCACCTCCAGGTCAGAAAGATGACCCAACTCAAGTAACTTTGAAGACCTGGCCATGACGCAAAGCCCACTTTGGGGATGGAATATTATGTTGTATGGCTCGTGAGTGTTTGGAAGACCAGGACCTAGCATATAATTATACATTCATTATGAACTGGCTGAAAAAAATTCAGTAAGCATTGCCATGATCTAAAAGTAGTGAAGTTTTATATTCCATGAAGTTCAGTTTTGCTTAAATTTTACTGTCCTGTTTATACACAACCAAATTCTATGGATTAAATCTACATGTAATGCTGTTGAATGAATCAAAGCTTGAAAGTTCATATATGTGAAGTTAATCTCTTGAAAGAACTGAAAATTGAATAAAAATATGTACACAAAGTATTACTTTGAGCATACTTTGATCATAAAAATGTGTAATAAACAACAATCTTTTGACATATTTTAGCTGTGGTTCTCATAATGATGAAGACTAATATTAATTAGATAGATGAAGTGCCAAACCTTGGAATGGTGATTGGAGAGAATTGATCCTTTTAATGAAGCTAGGATTTCTAGCTGTACACCAGTCCCATGATAGCAATCCATATGATTCATCATAAGCTAAAATTCCCTCTCTGATATAGTAACGAGAGAATTCCTTATTTGACACTGGGAAAATGAGTCGTTCCTTTCTTGACTCTGAAATTTTCTTCGTTCCCTATTTGACACTGACTTCAACTTTCGTTCCTAATTTGACACTGCCGTCAATTCCGTTAGCTAACGGTGTTAACTGACCGTTAAAAAGACGTTTTTGCCCCTAGAAAAAAACGGCGAAGCAAATTTGAGAGGAAAAAAAACCTGCGCCCGCCTCTGATGATGCGCCCAGCTAAAAAAAAAGGCGCAGGTTTTTTTTTCCTCTCAAATTTGCTTCGCCGCTTTTTTTTCTAGGGGTAAAAACGTCTTTTTAACGGCCAGTTAACACCGTTAGCTAACGGATTTGACGGCAGTGTCAAATTAGGAACGAAAGTTGAAGTGAGTGTCAAATAGGGAACGAAGAAAATTTCAGGGCCAAGAAAGGAACGACTCATTTTCCCAGTGTCAAATAAGGAATTCTCTCTATAGTAACTCCCTTGCAGAGCCCAAATTGACCAGTCCAGATCCATTTCAGCCGCCACACTTAAGAAGCAGGTAAGATAGCGATTGTCACCAATATGTGCGCCTGACATATCAAATCCAAACTCAGAGAAAAACAACGGCCAGCCTTGTTGAAGTAGGAATAATCCTTTACGCCATATGAAATCAACAACCATCCCACAAGCATCGTTTTGGTTCTGAGTTTCCCAATTGCCACCATCTGAGAAGCCATACCAATGTTGCTCATAAACTAACTTTCCGGAAAATGATAGGTTAACTTTTTCTTTGAACAAGAAGCTGAGAGTGTTGTCAAAATCAAGGCCTGACAAAATAACCAGGACGTTAGGGTTTGCAGCATGCACAGCTTCAGCACCCAGCTGCATGTACCTAAGTTGGAATTAAAATTATAAATAAAATTGTTGATACCAAGAGTCACATGAAAAATGACATTTTCCATCACAGCAACATGCCCACACACCTGTACCACAAACTAACATTTTGTTTCGGGCCTCGAAGCTCATTCCGCAAGCTCATGCCAACAACATATTTTGTGTTGTTAAACATAGTCGCCATTGCACTGAGGCCTTTCAACCATTCACCAGGGTCAAAGTACACATCTCCAAAGAAGCCGTTGCCGTCAGTTCTGCTGCAGCACCATCCTGGAGTGGTCATTTGGTTGTCAAGTATGACCATAATACCTTTGCTGGCTAATGATGACACCACTTCCTATGGTAAATGAATTCAACTAATGTCAGAAGGATTACAATTATCATAATTCAAGCTAGTAACAAATGTTTTTAGTTTAACTTGATTTCTAGTCTAGTATTCTGTCCATGTCACAAGAACAATACACCTAATGCACCAGTTGACAATTTGGCATCTTTTATAGTCATCATAACAAAACCTACAAAGCAATACCTGTTCTAGCTAGAACTTTGATGCTTGTAAGGCACCCTCACATTGGGCCATTGGTTTGGTGAGTAGTAGGTATGTTGTCTGTGTTGATAAGAACAGTTGAAGGAGAACTATTTCTTTCCTAGAACACACAAGAGAGTAGAAGGAGAACTATTAAGCAACTATTCTTTGTGTTTCCTGAAATAGCAAAAATGGCCAGATCTTTCCTGATTGGGATTGAGCCCTCAGTTTGCAAAAGATGTTTCATACTAACTAATATCCTAAGCTACTTCGGTGAGCTTTTTGATGAAATTCTCTGCTTTAGCAGGAATCGCAGATCTGCGGAGTTTGGACTTCTGAAGCAAGTACATTTTGTTTTAGTAAAATGAAATAGCATTAATGAAATCCTACGCATTCAGGTTTCCTCTTGTTTGTAAAGTTTTGACTTGTTAAGCAATCTGTTTTAGCCAACGGCAGAGTTTGGACTTCTGAAGCAAGTACAACTTGTTTTAGTAAAAATGAAATAGCACTAACGAGATCCTAGGCATTCAAGTTTCCTCTTCTTTGTAACGTTTGGACTTGTTAAGCAACCTGTTTTGACCAAAAACAGCATGAGTTACTGGTTTAGCTATACTTCAACTGATTCATGACATAATCTTGCTTGAGACAGTATAATTAAGGCAGTCACTTGTCCATCATAATGAATGATTTTTCATATATTGTTTTCATATAAAAAGACAATTGTACAGCGGACTGTTATTTAAGGTTCTATACCTTACACCATGAGAAGACAATCTAATTCCACGCCTGCAATCCACGTACAGTGTTAACTGACAAGACATTGTTAAATTCGACTTCATTTTGACCTTGCAAGACCAGCAATTCTGCAATACTACTCCATCTGCTAAAAAATATAGGTTATTTGAGTTTTTTTTCCTTAGTCTAATTTTTGTAACTTTGACTAAGTATACACAAAGTGCACTAACACGGCAACACCTACTGCATCCAATTAATTCATTAACTATTTTTGTTATAGTGCATTTATTTGGCATTGTTGATATACAACTTTTTTTTACAAAATTGATCAAGCTTAGATAAGTTTGACTTAACAAAAACTAGTACTTGCCAATTCAAAGCTAAGAGAAAGCAGCTATCAAATTATTTTACTCGTTCTCACTTGGGCCAGCGCTGGTCACATTAACAGTAACAGTGATTTTGCAGGGTGGGAGCTGCCGCCAGGGTTCGATCCCTGGCTCCTACAATGCCCTCCAAAGAAGGCCAGGTTAAGTAACCCTTATCTAAAGAACATAAACAGCGCTTGATTGATAGTGGCACAAAATCAGGCGAAAGAAGAAATAGCACCCCGATTAAACCAACAATCCTAGTTCTTGAGCAAATAATTAATTAAATACAATTTTGAGTGCTCCACTGAGCGAAAAAACCACGTACCCGGAACACGTCGACGAGGGGCAGGTCGAGGAGTGCGGGGTTGTTGACCCGCACACCGGCGACGGACTCCAGCATGCCGAGGCGCTCCAGCGACCACCGCAGCGGCAGCGAGGCGAGCGTGGCGTTGGTGGCGAGGTAGGTCGCCCAGGTGAGCCTGACGCAGTTGAACCCCATCGCCGCCACGCGTGCTGCGATGTCCGACACGCCGCGCCGCGCCAGGCCCTCCGCCGCTGCGGGCTCCAGGTGCGAAGCCCAGTTCGCGCACGCCAGCTTCACGTGACGCCCGTCCGCGCCCACAATCCACCGCGACGCCGTTCGAGAGCGGCAGCGCCGGAAGCGAGGCCACCGCCGTGAGCGCGGGTAGGAGGAGAAGGGCGAGGAGCAGTGGAGAGGTGGAGGCCGCCATGGTAGTTGGTGTGCAGGAGACTACGGCGGATCCGGAATTTAAATGGAGGCAGGTATCTCTGTCGTGTGGGCCCTGTTACGGTAGGCCCAGATGTCAGTGTCTCACGTAGATCGCTACTTGGATAACTAACGATAAGCAGATTAAACCCAAGGCAACTCGAATGGCCACCGCCGTCCCCACGGCGGCTCTCCCCACACCGGCCCGCGCCGGGCCGGCGCAGCCCCGTGCTCCACTCCGCGCAGATCCGTGCTACTTGCCACAGCTCCACGCGGCACTAATCAAGTCTGGGGAGCTCACCGCCTCGCCCAAGTCCTTCCACTCCCTCCTCGAGGCGGCCGCCGCCTCTCCGACGCTGCTCCCCTACGTGGTCAGCCTGTTCCGTTTGGGCCCGCGGCCGCCGCCTTCCGCGCCGTGCTACAACGTCCTTATGCGGGCCACCCGGAGGACGCCCTTCACCTGTTCATCGAAATGCTCGACGCGGCTTCGGCCTGCCCTGACCAGCACACCGTCGCCTGCGCCCTCAAGTCATGCGCCAGGATGTGCGCGCTTGATGTAGGGCGCGGTGTCCAGGCTCACGCAATCAAGCGTGGGCTCATGGTCGATCGGTTCGTGCTGAGCAGCTTGATACATATGTACGCGAGCTGTGGGCATGTTGCAGCGGCACGGCTGCTGTTTGACGCAGTGGAGAAGGGTGTGGTGATGTGGAACGCAATCATTGCGGCTTACTTGAAGAATGGAGATTTGATGGAGGTGGTGGAGATGTTTAAGGGCATGCTTGCGGTTGGTGTGGCCTTTGATGAAGTCACATTGGTGAGTGTAGCCACGGCATGCGGACGAATAGGTGATGCGAAGCTTGGGAAGTGGTTTGCAGGATATGTGGATGAGAAGGGGCTGGTAAGGAACCGAAACTTGATGACTGCATTGGTTCACATGTATGCCAAGTGTGGAGAGCTTGGTAAGGCACGGAGGTTGTTTGATGTGATGCAGTCGAGGGATGTGGTTGCTTGGAGCGCTATGATCTCAGGTTACACTCAGGCAGATCAATGTCGAGAGGCACTTGCTCTTTTCAGTGTGATGCAGCTTGCTGAAGTTGGGCCGAATGATGTGACCATGGTCAGTGTGCTCTCTGCTTGTGCTGTCCTGGGTGCACTTGAGACAGGAAAGTGGGTGCATTCCTACATAAGAAGGAAGCGTTTACCTCTCGCAATTATTCTTGGCACTGCATTGGTGGACTTCCATGCAAAGTGTGGATGCATTGACGATGCAGTTGAAGCATTCGAGTCAATGCCTGTGTGTTAGTCGCTGAATTCTCACTCTTGGTAGTAGGAGAATTCTTACTCTCATCGAGAGAGGATGACACTAGGAGTTGAGGCAATTTTCTTGTCTATTTCTCACACAAGCTCACATAAATACCATACCAACCTGAGGGGTTAGGGTTATATATTTATAGGCTGCTAGCCAGCCAACCATATACCAAGATGCTAGTCTAAGATGCTAATATGCTGTCCTAGCTAAGATGCTGTCCTCTAGTCTAAGATGTTGTCCTATAAGATGCTGTCCTCTAGTTTAAGATGCTATCCTAAAAACAGAAAAACAGCCACAAGGACCATGACCATGTGAGCATCACAGCTCCACAAAGACCAGCCACACATGAGACTTATCCATCATTCTCCCCCTAAGTCTTGTGCGTCGTCTTGTGGGAGAGTTGAACCATCCCGGTCCTGGAGCAGAGCTCAAGGAACTTGATCCTCCCAAGGGGCTTGGTGAGCAGGTCCGCAAGCTGGTCCTTGGTGTTGATGTAGCTCGCCTTGATGCTCCCTTCCTCCAAACAGCCTTGGATGAAGTAGTACCTCACTCGGATGTGCTTGCTGCGTTTGTGGAACACGAGGGTTCTTTGCCAGGGCCAGAGCTGGACTTGCTGTCCACCCTGAGCTCCACCGCTCTAGTGTATCTGCCGAGGAGATCACCAAGCAGTCGAGCGAGCCTAGAGCGCCTGAGTCGAAGCAGTGGAGGCCGCTATGTACTCGGCCTCGCAACTGGACAGGGCCACCACCTGTTGCTTGACCGACTGCCAGCTAACGAGGCACTTGCCGAGGAAGAAGAGGATCCCGCTCGTGCTCTTGCTGGTGTCGATGTCGCCGGCGTGGTCGCTGTCGCTATACCCGACGAAGTGTGCCGCCCTAGGGCACCTCGGGTAGTAGAGGTCCGTGGTCGAGAGTCCCCACAACGTAGCGGATGATCCTCTTCACAGCCTGTTGGTGCTCCAGTCGTCGGTCGCTGCATGAACCGACTAACGTAGCCGACGGAGAATGCCAAGTCTGGCCGTGTGTGGGCGAGGTAGCGAAGGCTTCCCACAAGACGCCGGTACTGCGTAGCGTCTACCTCCTCCGTCGTGCTGTCGCGGCTCAGCTTCAGCCTCTCCTCCATCGGAGTGAGAGCTCAACGACGCGCTTGGCGTAGGCGGTCTGTCGAAGCATGATCCCAGAGTCATCCTGGTGCACCTCGATTCCCAGGTAGAAGGAGAGAGGCCCCAGGTCACTCATTTGGAAGGTGGCCTTCATCTTTTCCTTGAATGCCGCCACCTCCGCATCCTTGGTGCCGGTGATCACCAAGTCATCGACGTAGACACCCACCAGCAGGGCATTTTCTCCATTGCCCCGTCGGTAGATGGTCGCCTCGTGTGGGCTTTGCTCGAAGCCCATCCCCTTTAGCGTGGAATCCAGCTTGGCATTCCACGCCCTCGGTGCCTGCCGCAAGCCATAGAGGGCCTTGCGCAGGCGGAGCACCTTGCCCTCCTTGCCGGGGATCGCAAATCCCGGCGGCTGGTGCACGTAGACCTCCTCCTTCAAGTCACCGTTAAGGAACGCCGACTTGACGTCCATGTGATGAACATGCCAGCCCTCCTGGGCAGCTAGCGCAAGGAGGAGTCGCACGGACTCCATCCGTGCCACGGGAGCAAAGGCGTCGTTGAAGTCGACCCCCTCCTGCTGCACGAAACCTTGTGCCACCAAACAAGCCTTGTGCTTGACGATGGCACCGGCTTCATGCCTCTTCAGCTTGTACACCCACTTAAGGGTGATCGCGTGATGACCACGAGAAAGGTCAGCAAGCTCCCAGGTGCGGTTCTTCTCAACCGCATCCATCTCCAACTGCATCGCGGCGCGCCATGCCACGTGTCTCTCGGCCTCTGCAAACGACCGAGGCTCGCCGTCGTCACACGCAAGGTGCAACTGCGCCTCCAGGTCGTGAGGCACCGGTCCCGGCACCGGCTGGTCGCCGAGAAGGTTCTCCATCGTATGGTACCGCAATGGCTCGCCGTCATGGTACGCGTCGACGCGCTCCTCGTCGTGAGAGAGCGGAGTAGCGAGCTCAACCGGGTCGTGCTCTACACGAGCTGGTGGTGGAGTAGACGTGCTCGGAGTGGTGCCTGTCGGTGCTGGAGTGCGTGGCAGTTGCCGGCTGTGGTGGAGTCGGTGAAGAACTCATCACAGCCGAGGTCCTGGCTGGAGAGTGTGGAGCTATCGGCGTAGCAGGCGCCGGGGTCGGTGGAGGCTCGGGGACTGGGGTAGACGCGCTCGCCGAAGAAGAGCTGCCTACTCCCCCAGCTCCCTCGAAAGTGGATGTACTCGATAGTGAAGTCGTCGTACGTCAGAGCTGAGCCATCATCCACCGCCTTGTCCCACGCCCATCCTCGCCCTTCGTTGAACACAACGTCGCGTGCCGTGCACACACGCTATGTCTTCGGGTCAAGGATGCGGTAGGCCTTCGAGCCCTCCGCGTAGCCGATGAACACTCCCGGAGTGCTCCTGTCGTCGAGCTTGCTGATGTGGCCAAGCTCCTTGGCGAACGCGAGGCAGCCGAAGACCCGTAAGTGGGAGACCGCCGGCTTGCGCCCATGCCAAGCCTTGTACAGCGTCCTACCGTCGAGCGCCTTGGTATGTGAGCGGTTGAGGATGTAGACGGCCGTCACCACCGCCTCTCCCCAGAAGACAGTCGGCATCCCCCTCTGCTTGAGGAGGGCCCGAGCCATCCCCACAACCATCTAGTTGCACCGCTCGACGACGTTGTTCTGCTGCGGGCTATACGGCGTGGAGTATTGGCGCTGAATGCCCTCGTCAGCGCAGTACGACACGAATTTAGCCTTTGTGAATTCACCGCCATTGTCGGTGCGCAGCACACGCAGCTTGCGGCCGCACTCCGCCTCCGTAGCAGCCTGCGCGCGTCTGATGGTGTCCGCAGCCTCTCCCTTGCTGCCGAGGACCATCACCCACATGTAGCGGGAGAGGTCGTCGACAAGCAGCAGGAAGTAGCGTCGTCCTCCTGGTGTGGCCGGTGTCACCGAGCCACACAAGTCCCCATGCACGAGCTCGAGCCTCTCCTTGGCTCGAAAGCTCGCCCGCTAGGGAAAGGGGAGTCGCCTCTGCTTCGTCAACACGCAGACATCGCAGAGCTGCTCCACATGGTCGAGGCATGGTAGGCCTCGCACCATCTCTGTGGCACTGAGCCGCTTCAGGGCCTCAAAGTGAAGGTGCCCGAAATGCTCGTGCCACTGCCACGCCTCATCGTCCCGACGAGCAGCGAGACAGAGGGGTTGTGCCACCTTCACATTAAGGACGTAGAGTCGATTTGCGCTTCTAGATACCTTGGCAAGAAGGCAACGACGACGATCCCAAATCCTCATGACTCCGTCCTCAACCACCACACGCGAACCGTTCTCATCCAGCTGTCCCAAGCTGATGATGGAGTTCCTCAACATGGGGATGTAGTAGACTCCGGTGAGCAGCCTGTGCTCACCAGACACGTCGGTGAAGATAATGGAGCCGACGCCCTTGATCTCCTCACCGGAGGCATCCCCAAACTTGACGGAGCCTCGGACGCTAGAGTCAAGCTTGGTGAAGAACTCCCATCGACCGGTCATGTGATGGGTGGCGCCGGTGTTGAGGCACCACCCATCAGTCTTGTTGTTGCCGGAGCTGTCGCCGAGGAGGGCGTGTGCTTTTGGCTCGTCAAGGTGGAGGAGAGCCGCTGCGGCCGGTGCCGTTGGAGGTAGCTCGATGCTGGCATGTGCCATGAACAGAGCCGACTCCTCCTCCGCCTAGTGCGACGTGGGCCTAGGCTGCAGTCAGTGGCTGTCGACAGTCCTTGGCCCAATGGCCAAGCTAGTCGTAGTTGCGGCAGGCGTCGTCTCGTGCCAGCTTGTGCCTACTGGCGTGTCGGCGTTTTGGAACCGGGGGTCCCTCAACCAACAAGTGAATTTGTGCTACGTGCCCCTAATCCCAGATGGTGATGCAAAGAGACACAAGGTTTATACTAGTTCAGGCAATCGAGGCCCTACGTCCAGTCTGAGAGATCGATCTTATGTTCCTTGCACCAGGAGTGCTCATAGTAGGGGATTACAAGCTAGGTGAGAGAGGGAGCTAGCCCCAGGTCTCGGCGAGGGTGGTGCGGGCTGCTTGAGGCGTTATCCTCAAGCAGCGTAGAAGTGTGTCGTTCTATCGGTGTGTTCGTCTCCTTTTTTCTCCCCCCCTACGAGGCCCAAGTCCTCTCCTTTTATAGTTGAAGGGAGGACGAAGGTAGTACATGTATCACTATGCGATGTCGTGCCAATAGAAGTGGCACGTCCGAACCCTGTGGCCCGTTCCGGTGGCGGCGTGGCCGTAGGAGCGATCCGTCCTTGGAATATTGGAGCGACGTGGTTGTCCCATCAGGTCCTGTGCGTCGTGGGAGCCCCGGGAATGTCTCGGAGCGGACGTGACGGTGAACGTGCAAGCCCTGGTGGACAGATTGTGCACGAGGCCAAGGCCTGGTTGGTGCCGAGGCTTGTACTGCGGTGGGGGGTCTCGGCAGGCACGAACCCCGAGATTGTGAGGCCCCGGTGTACAGTGCCAAGGCCTCGAGCGGGCGGCGGGTCGCGGGTGCAGCGTTAGGACACAGTGGCTGGTAACCCCCATCATACCCTGTCCCAGGCATAGATCGTGGACACAGTGCTGGGTCACAGTTGCCGGTAACCCCCGCCGTGCCCTGTCCCAGCCGGTACGGCGCTGATGCGACTTCGGGTCGCATCGGCCATTCTGTGACGTTGAGCCGCTGTCCGGCGGAGATTGCGGGAGTGGTTGAAAGTATTAATGAGACATGACGCGTTGTCGGGAGGGTCGACCGAGGCGGGGGGCGACGGACCACGGACAAGCCGGCCCCGAGCGACACAGAGAATGAGGCCTCGCGCGAGACGGAGATCAGGCCCCTCGTCGAGGCCTCGCGCGAGAGGCCTCGCGTGATACGGAGAACGCGCTTCCTGTCGAGGCCTTATGTGGAGAGCCTCGGGCGGGGCGGAGACGGCGTTCCTTGCGGAGGCCTTCCCTGGGGAGCCTCGCGCGAAGCGGAGTTGGCGTCAGGATGCCGAGACCTCCTACTCTATAAATGGGGGCGGCGTGTCTGAGCCCTGCAGCTGGCCACTGTTGTGGTATGGTCGATGGAGTGGCCTCGTCCTTGTCGTGCAGAGGTGACGCGCCGGTCATACTTGATCTTGTGCGTCGTGGGGCTCCAGTACAGCTTGATGCAGGATATGACGGGTGACGTGCTGGTCATCGTGCGATGACGTCGTAGGGAGCTATGGCTCTGCAGATGGCGAGGCCGAGCCATCGTGGGGGGTTCGACGGATGTGGATCCTCAGGCAGCCGAGCCCCTGAAGCATACTGCCGAGGCCTTGGGGGGAATTATTGATCCTGGGTGCTGATTCCGAGGCCACAGTATCTCAGACATGGCTCCCCATACTACGTTGTTCTCAGAGCAGGAGTTGGCAGCACAGTGAGGCATGGGCATCAACCATGTGCTTAGTGGTTAGCACAGTGGCGGGTAATCTCTACCTAGTCCTGCCTCCTGTCCCGTCGGCCATTCTGTTGTACTGTGCCGAGCATGCGGCCGATGTCAGGGGCAGCAGTTGGCTGAGTTAATGTGACACGACGTTTTGTCAGAGGGGCGGGTGAAGGAAGAGGCAGCGGAGTGCTACCGAGCCCGCCTCGCGCGAGACGGAGAGTCGGCGGCCCGGCCGAGGCCCTTGGTGGGGGGTCGCTCGAGGCCAGCGGTGAGGGGGCCTCGGGCGAGTCAGAGAATCGGTCGAGGCCAGCGGTGTTTAGCTGGTTTCGACTTTTACGAAGTCTAAGCAGTCATTTTTTGGTTCTTGCTTAGGGTACCCCCTCTTACTGTATCCGACAGTAGCCCCCGAGCCTTGGGGGGAGTGGAGGTACTCCCCCTGAGGTTCTGACGAGAATTGGCTCTTGATAGTTCCTGTTGGGATGGTGTTTTGTACTTGAGGTTTCGGTGGGTGCGCGCGAGCGCACCCGCCGGGTGTAGCCCCCGAGGCCCTAGAGGAGTGATTTCACTTCTTCAGGGACTTTTTTCCCCCTTGAGCGAGGGGTTTTCATCGTGTTCGCCGGGCCCGTGGGTGTGAGTTCGGATCGCAGGGCCTCGACGATGCTGCGGAAAGAGCCCCTTAGCCTCCGCCCAGAGTGAGGGGGCCGTCAGGGGTTCCCCTCGGCTTTTTGTACGACCCTCGTGCTTCCTTTTCGCTCGGAAGGAGGGGTGGAAGATGCCGTGCTACCCTCGGTGGGCGCTGAGCGACGGCATTTCCGGTGAGCTGTTATCGGGTAAGTCCGAGTGGAGGCCCGTACCCCAGTTCGCTGGGGGTCGGCTAGCGGTCCGGAGACGCGCTCCAAGAGTACCGGTGGGTTTCTCTAGTGGGTGCCGAGGCCATTCGCTGGGCCTCGGTGGCTCGGTGCCTCCCTACGGTGGGATCCCATTCAGAGACCTCCCTGCCGGTCTCGGACACGACACAGGGCGCGCTCGTAGGCTCGCCATAGCCGTCCCTGACTCTTTTGCCCTGGGGCAGCTGTCGAAACCCCTGGGGGCCCAGCCTTCGAACCCCTGGACCGTAACGGGCTCGGGTCGCTTGTCTTTATCTTGGGTGCAGGAAGAGCCCTCGAGCCTCCGCACTGGAGCGAGAGGGTGGTCAGGGGCCCTCCCTGACTTTTTTGTCCGTCCCCCGCACGTCCTTTTCGCTCAGACGGGGGGCTGTTTGCCGAGCCCACTCGCGTGCGAGCCTGAGCCGCTGGGTCTCGGCAAAGTTGCAGGAGGAGCCCCCGAGTCTCTCGCACGGAGCAGAGAGAGCAGGTCAGAGGTCCCCCTGGCTTTTGGTTCGCCCCTCGCGCAGTGAGGGTCTGTCCGTCGAGCCCCCCTCGGGTGCGAGCCTAGGTCGCGGGGTCTCAGCGTCTTTCGCAGAAGAAGCTCCCTAGCCTCTGCACGGAGCAAGAGGGCCGTCAGGGAGATCTTCTGGCTTTTTGAACGACCCTCGCGCTTCCTTTTCGCTCGGAAGGAGGGTTTGTTTTGCCGAGCCCCCTCGTGTGTGACCCTAAGTCACTGGGCCTCGGACAATGGTTTGCAGGAAGAGTCCCTTAGCCTCTTCGTGGAGCAAGAGGGCCGTCGGGGATTCTCCTGACTTTTTATTCGACCCTCGCGCTTCCTTTTCGCTCGGAAGGAGGGGTGGAACATGCCGCGCTACCCTCGGTGGGCGCGAGCGATGGCATTTCCGGTGAGCTGTTATCAGGGTAAGTCCGAGTGGAGGCCCGTACCCCGTTCGCTGGGGGTCGGCTAGCGGTCCAGAGACGCGCTCCAAGAGTACCAGAGGGTTTCTCTAGTGGGTGCCGAGGCCGTTCGCTGGGCCTCGGTGGCTCGGCGCCTCCCTACGGTGGGATCCCATTCGGAGACCTCCCTATCGGTCTCGGACGTGACACAGGGCGTCCCAAGCATTTCGCTTGCTTGGGCCTCGGCCTCATATAGGCTCGCCCATAGTCGCCCCTGACTCTGTTGCCCTGGGGCGGCTGTCGAAACCCCTAAGGGCCCAGCCTTCGAACCCCTGGACCGTAGCGGGCTCGGTGCCCAGTTCCTTTGCCTGAAAGGAATCGGGGGGGTTATTTCTCTCCCTACGGCTGATAACGGCAGGCGCGTCTTTTGAGGCGGCTTTTCTGGGGAGGCGAAATGGCGCCTGCTGCTGCTGTGGTCAGACGTGACGTGGCGTCAGCCGACGGGACGTACCTGCACGCGCGATTAATGAGGAGGGAGTGGGCGCGTGGGCGATAAGACCGGATCTGGATAACCGCGCCAGATTTTTTGGGGAAACTTCCCCGATTTCGTCGCCCGGTGGTTTCGTCTCGTCGCTGCATAAATACGCAAAGAGCCTCGCCCTCCCCCTTCTTACCTTTTCCGCATTCGCTTTCGCTGCCCCTGTGCCATTGCTGAGAGCATAGAGCGCCGGGGAGGAGAAGGGCGAGAGCGAGAGACTGAAAGAAAGAGAGAGAGATTACCACCGTAGCAGCGACCTCCACCGCGCAATGGCTGGTGGTCCCGTCATCCTCCCGGCGGATCCCTGGGAGCGGTCTGACATCACCGAGGAGAAGCTGTAGTCGCTCGTGGAGGCCAGTCTTCTTCGCCCGATCACCGACCCTGACGAGCCGGAGTGGATTGCTCCGGGGGATGAGTCGGAGCCAAGGCCACGCGACGGCTACGTGGTGAGCTTCGTCGTCTTCCACGAGCGAGGCCTCGGGTTGCCGGCGGATAAGTTCATGCGGGCGCTCCCGCACTACTACGGCGTGGAGCTTCACAATTTCAGCCCCAACTCCATCGTGCAGGCGGCCATCTTCGTTGTCGTCTGTGAGGGGTACTTGGGGATCGCTCCCCACTGGGAGTTGTGGC
Source organism: Miscanthus floridulus (assembly GCF_019320115.1). Lineage (NCBI taxonomy): Eukaryota > Viridiplantae > Streptophyta > Magnoliopsida > Poales > Poaceae > Miscanthus > Miscanthus floridulus. The sequence continues at coordinate 53,110,051 of NC_089591.1, read as the reverse complement.
TCCACTTGTTCCGAGCGACGTTCACCACCAAGCCGGGGGGAACGAGGGGGGCTCGGAAGGTGCAGAGGGCCGGCGGCTGCACCCTTCACGTGCGCCAAGACCGGCAGTCCCTCTACATCCCGGCCCAGCTGTCATCGTCCAACCGTCGTTGGTACGATGGCTGGTTCTATCTCCGTAATGACGACGGAGGACTTCCTCCTTATACCGAGTGGGTTGTAGAGAGTCAACCAGAGAAGTGGGGATACGGCATCATCAAGGTTGATCAGCCTAGGCTAGAGCCGCTATTGCGGGCCTTGGGGAAGCTACGTGACCGCGGCCTTTCGGCGGCCGTGGTCGTGGCGGCCTTTCACCGCCGGAGGGTGTTGCCGCTGATGGCCCGGCGGCGGTGGCTGTTCGAGATGACCCCGAGCGACCCGATTGCCGGTATCAAGATGTCCGCCTTCGCCCTTACCGACGACGAGACCCTGCGTCGGGTGAGAGAGGCGGTAGATGGGAAGCCGAAGATCGACGATTTGATGCCGTTCCCGATGCGCCCGTCACGGGGGTACATCTCACTGGTGAGTTGATTAGTTGCCGACTGCTTTCGCGGCCTTCTTGTTTTCCGCCTTTTTTGTCTATTGTCTTACTTCATCGTTCCCGTAGGGGATAAGGGACGTGCGAGGCTCCCCGCCGCCCATTCCCGAGGACGCCCGGCTGCGAGCCGTGAATAGGGCATGCGCCGAGGAGGAGAAGAAGAAGAAAGATGCCAAGGAGGCGAAGCGCACGAAGAAGCTCCTCGCGCGCGAAAAGCTGGATGCCCGTTGCCGGCGTCAGAAGCTCGACGGTCTCCCATTGGAGCCGTCTCCCTCGTCGTCGGTGTCGGATTCTTTGGGCAACGGCGGCGGGCGCGAGGTGGGGACGGCCTGCCTAGAACACCTCCCCGACATTAGGGAGATGGTGCCTGGGGCGCCGGCAAGGAGCCTGACGCCCCTAGGAGGAGGAGGTGTCCCGGGGCCGGTGGCGGCCCATCTCGGGGCCGAGGCCAACACGCCCGAGGCGCGGGTGTCGGAGGAGCGTGCCGTCAGCCCGATGGGTTCGACGGTGGAGGTGGAGCGAGCGACGGTGGGGCCGACCCCATTATCTCCGCGAAGGGTCGAGGAGGTGCCAGGGTCCGGCGGAGGCCAGCTAGCACTCGTGGATACCAAGGCCACGCTGCTGCCACCACCAGCGCCGTTGCAGAGGAGGCTGGCGGTGTCGAAGCGGCTGCATCCCCGTTCGCGGTAAGCGTCTTTTCTGGTGGAGTCCGTAGTACTTCTTGTTTGTCCCTTGGTCGCATGCTGACCTTGGGAGTGTCTTTGCTTCCAGCCAGAAGCATCTAGTGGAAGATCCTGCCTTGGCGCCCCGTAAGGCGCTCAAGGTGAACGTTAGCTCCTCCACCCATCAGGCAGCGGAGGCGCAGGCTGGCGTGCAGCGTGGCGTGGCGTCGGGCGGGGCCGTTTCGGAGGAGGCGGCTGCCTAGGAAAAGGGTGCCGAGGCGGCCGCGGAGCGAGTGGAGGAGGAGGAGCCCGCGCCTCGCGATGTCGTGAGTCTTGGGGCGAAGGAGGTTGGGGCGTCCACCATTGCCGAGGCCATTGAGGGTGAGGCCGGAGCCCCCGAGGCCTTCGAAGTCAGGGCGGTGGACGCCGGGGCCACCGAGGTAGAGATGGCGAAGGCCGGAGCCCCTGGATCCAGTCGAGGCCGAGGCGATGGAGGTGGAGACGGAGCAAGTTTTGGCGCCGCCCCTGGTTCAGACAATCTCGTCTGATGATTCCTCCCCAGGGAAGGAGGCGGCGGACGTCGAGGCGGCCAGTACCACGGAGCAGCTAGTCCCAGATCCTGCCGAGGGGAGTTCGGCCCTTGCCCGGCTACGGCCCGAGCCCCGTGGGTGGAACTTCCCGCGTGTTTTCTGGTGGGACCGGGCTGATCCCGAGGGGGAGCCTGTGTTCGCCCTTGAAGATATCGCAGAGGGGGGGGCGGTGGGATACCCTCGAGCAGTACCACCAACTGGCAGTGCGGTCGCTGCAGACAGCGATGACTATTATGGGACAGGACTTGCCCGGTGTCACCCAGGTAAGTACTTTCCTCTCCCGTGCCGCGTTGTTTTCACTCCGAGCCCCCTCGCAATGTTTGACGCGCGTTTTTTGTTTTGCCTCTTTAGGAGCTCGAGACCCGATCCCTTGGGAAATCGGTATTCCTACGAAGGGAGAGGGATATCTGGGACCAGCTCCGGTGGCAGAAGGGCCTGCTCGCCGATGCTCAGGGGCTTTTGTCGGCGCGGAGTGCGGAAGTGGAGGACCTCCACCTTCGTTGTGCTGACATTCAGGTCGAGTTGGCCATGGCTAAGGAGCAGTCTGCCCCTCTGGTAGCGAAGATCAAGGAACTGGAGGAGGAGCGAGACGCCTTCAGGTCTCAGGCCCAAGAAGCGACGGCCTCTGCCAAGGCCATAGCCGGGCAGCTAGGTGCGGAGCAGAGCGAGCATCAGCTGACGAAAGTCGCCTTGGCCTGAGGCTACCAAGGCAGCCGAGGCCTCTCAGGGTCGAGGCCTTAGACTGGAAGAGCAAGGCCGGGGGTAAGTTCCGCCGAATCAGTGCTCTTTGTTCTTTTTGTTCTGGTTCGCGTTTGACTCCTGACCCCTCGTCGCGACATAGATCTAGGAGAAAGAGGCCTCCCTAGGCGGCTGAGGCCTCCGTTGCAGCGCAAGCGGCACTGGATGTTGAGGTCTGGGAGCACGAGGCGCTGCGCAGCATAGTCCGTACCGCCTGCGAGGCCCTGGACAGTCGAGGGGGTCCAATCGGCTAGCTCCCTTGGGAGCCGCCTGATTGCGTTGAGCTGGCTACGTCCACGAGAGGCTCTGGGGGGCGTTGCACACGGGCGTCAAGCACGCCCTGGCCGTCGTCTCCTCGCACTACGCTATCAACCTCGAGGCTGTCAGCGACTGGCTACGTGTTGCCAGAAGATGACGAGGAAGCTGATGCAGAGGTCGCGAAGCTATTGGAGGCGGCCGAGGCACCTGGCATAGCACTGGCTGGTCTATTCGAAAGAAGAGGTGGTCCCTCCTGCGCCGGCCACCGATCCTTGAGCTTTGACCTGGGTCGAAAGGGGCCATGTAACCGAATTGAGTTAGTTGCCGTATCGTGAACGTTTTTGTGGCCGTCGAGGCCTTTAAAGTATTTGCAGTGCGTGGGTCTTTTAACCGTTTTCTGTTCTACTTCTGAGCCTGTGCCCTCTGTCTCGATCTTGGGAACCCGCAAAGAAATCCCTCGGAACCTAAGCCGTCCTTCGGCGAAGGGTGGTGAGGGAGCCGCCGTAGCCCACAGGCGTAGGCCGTTCTTCCTGACTCAACCGGCCCTTTGGCCTCGAGGCAAGCTTTTGGTCTTTGGGTTTCTTGTGTGGGTCCCGTCAGAGCGTGAGAGAGTTTGGCGTAAAATTTTTTTTGAAAGACCGTTAACAAACGATGTTCAGGGACTTAGGGGGTTCCCCCTTTTTAGCCCCCGAGGGAGGCTCGGCTTTGTAGAGGCAGAGCCGAGTCTCCCTTATAGCGCAATTGTGACGTCGAGCCCCTATCGATAGACAAGCTCTCTGTACAGAACATTCCTCGGAGCCTACGTTGTCCTTTGGGTGAAAAGGTGGTGAGGGAGCTACCGTAGCCCGGAGGCGTAGGCCTGTTCTCACGGCTCGGCCGGCCTTTTCGCCTTTGAGACGATCGTACTGTCCTTAGGTTCTATACAGTCGACTTGTCTATAAGGGGGTAGGTTCCCCTCGATGGGGGTTTCTCAAAAAATTATAACAACTAAGAACGCTTCTTTATTGCATTTCGAGAAACAATGTAAACGACGTTTGGAAATTTAAGGGTAGAAACGACGTAGCTGTTCTATGTTCCTAAGCGTTGGTGAAGATTTCACCCTTCTCGTTGGCTAACTTGTAGGTCCCTGGGCTTCAGCACTTGGGCGACGATGTACGGCCCTTCCCAGGGTGGGGTCAGTTTGTGGCGGCCCTTGTTGCTCTGCCTCAGTCTTAGCACCAGGTCGCCCACCTTCAGGTCTCGGCTTTGGATGCGCCGGGCTTGGTAGCATCGTAGGGCTTGCTGGTACCTGGCTGAGTGTAGTAGCGCGACATCTTGGGCTTCCTCCAGTTGGTCGAGGGCGTCTTCGCGGGCGGTGCGGTTGCTTTGCTCGTTGTACGCCTGTAGTCTCGGGGAACCGTATTCTAAGTCAGTGGGGAGGATGGCCTCGGCTCCATAGACCAGGAAGAATGATGTGAATCCCGTGGCTCGGCTCGGGGTGTTTTGTAGGCTCCAGATGACTGACGGGAGTTCGTCAAGCCATTTCTTGCCAAACTTCTTCAACCGGTTGAATATTCTTGGCTTAAGGCCTTGTAGGATCATGCCATTGGCACGTTCTACCTGGCCGTTCGTCCTTGGGTGTCCTACGGCTGACCAGGCCACCCGGATGTGGTGGTCGTCGTAGAACGTTAGGAACTTGCGACCGGTGAATTGCGTCCCATTGTCGGTGATGATGGTGTTAGGAACCTCGAACCTGTGGATGATGTCCATAAAGAACAGCACCGCTTGCTCAGATTTGATCTGGGTGACCGGACGAGCCTCGATCCATTTGGAGAATTTGTCGATGGCTACCAGCAGATGGGTATAGCCCCCGGGTGCCTTCTGCAGAGGCCCAACCATGTCCAGCCCCCACACAGCGAATGGCCATGTGATGGGGATGGTTTGGAGGGCTTGGGCCAGGAGGTGCGTCTGTCGAGCGTAGTACTGGCATCCCTCGCAGGAGCGTACTAGCTTCGTGGCGTCGGCCACCGCCGTTGGCCAATAGAAACCTTGTCGGAAGGCGTTACCCACGAGCGCCCGAGGCGCCGCGTGGTGCCCGTAGACTCCCGCGTGCAAGTCCCAAAGTAGGGAGTGCCCAGCCTTGGTGGTGATACATCGTTGGAGAATACCCGATGGGCTACGCCTATACAACTCGCCGTTGCAGAGGACGTAAGTCTTGGCTCGTCGCGCAAGCCGCCGGGCCTCGGTTCTGTCCGCAGGAAGCTCTCCTCAAACGAGGCGATCAAGGAAGGGGACTCAGCCAATCCGTTCCTTGGTCGACCTTGGGAGGCTCTGCGTTAATCGCCATGGCCTCGGGCTCGGCTGGCGGGGTCTCGGTGGCGAGGGGGCCTCGGCCCCTGCGTTGGGCTCGACCGATATGCCCTCTTCCGTCACCGAGGCATAGTCGAACGGATGGCTTGTGGAGGTCTCTGGCGAAGACGTTCGGGGGGACCGGGGCCTGTGCCGACGCCATCTTTGCCAGTTCATCCGCTGGCCTCAGTTGAACTTTCGCGCAACAGTGGTTGAGTTCGAGACCGTCGAACTTGTTCTCCAGGCGACGTACCATCGCGCAGTACGCCTTCATTTTGGGGTCATGGCAGCTTGACTCTTTCATTACCTGATCGACGACTGAGCTAGGAATCACCCCGTACGTCGAGACAGTCGCACTCCAAGTTCGATGGCGGTTTGCAGGCCATTGACGAGGGCCTCGTATTCGGCGACTTGTTGGAGGCGGCGAAGTGAAGCCGGATCATGTAGCGCATGTGTATCCCGAGGGGCGAGACCAGGAGCAGGCCTGCGCCAGCCCCAGTCTTCATTAGAGACCCGTCGAAGTACATGGTCCAGCATTCTGATTGGATCTGAGCGGGTGGCAGCTGTGGTGTCGGTCCATTCGGCTACAAAGTCGACTAGGACCTGCGATTTGATAGCTTTTCGAGGCGCGAAAGACAAGGTTTCCCCCTTGAGTTCGACAGCCCACTTGGCTATTCTACCCGAGGCCTCCCGGTTTTGGATTATTTCTCCAAAGGAAAAGACGACACCACAGTCACCGGGTGGGACTCGAAGTAGTGACGCAGCTTGCGTCGAGCCAAGACTACGGTGTAAACCAGCTTCTGGATGTGGGGGTAACGCGTCTTAGTCTCAGGAGAGCACTTCGCTGATGAAGTAGACAGGTCGTTGGATGGGTAGAGCAATGTCCCTTCTCCTTCCTCTCGACTACTACGGCCGCGCTGACCACTTGGGTCATCGCGGTGACGTAGAGTAAGAGGTGCTCGCCCTCGGTGGGCGGAACCAGGACAGGGGGGGTTGGTGAGCAGTGCTTTGAGCCTGGCGAGGGCTTCCTCAGGCCTCGGTGGTCCAAGAAAAGCGCTCAGACTTTCTTAAGAGGCGGTACAGGGGTAGGCCTCTTTCGCTGAGGCGCGAGATGAAGCGGCTTAGGGCCGCAAGGCATCCCATGACCCTCTGCACCCCTTTGAGGTCTCGGATCGGGCCCATGTTGGTCATGGCCGAGACCTTCTCCGGGTTGGCCTCGATTCCACGTTCCGAGACTATGAACCCCAAGAGCATGCCTCGGGGAACCCCGAAGACACACTTCTCGGGGTTGAGCTTGATGCCCTTCTCTCTGAGACATGTGAAGGCAACCTCCAAGTCGCCGATGAGATCGCCGGCCTTCCTGGACTTGACTACAATGTCATCCACGTAGGCCTCGATGGTTCACCCGATGTGTTCGCCAAAGACTTGGATCATGCACCATTGGTAAGTAGCCCCTACATTTCTGAGGCCGAACGACATGGTTACGTAGCAGTACATGCCGAATGGAGTGATGAAAGAAGTCGCGAGCTGGTCGAACTCTTTCATCTTGATTTGGTGGTAACCGGAATATGCATCAAGGAAGGAGAGGGTTTCGCATCCCGCAGTGGAGTCGATGATTTGGTCAATTCATGGTAGTGGGAATGGGACTTTCGGGCACGCTTTATTTAGACCGGTGTAGTCCACGCACATCCTCCACTTGCCACTTTTCTTTCTGACTTAATACAGGGTTAGCCAACCACTCTGGATGGAATACTTCCTTGATGAACCTGGCTGCCATGAGATTCTGCACTTCTTCGCCGATGGCCCTGCGCTTCTCCTCGTCAAATCGGCGCAGGAGCTACTTTACCGGCCTGGAGCCTGCCCAGGATATCTAAGGCGTGCTCGGCGACCTCCCTTGGTATGCCCGGCATGTCCGAGGGACTCCACGCGAACATATCGACAGTTGCACAGAGAAAGTCGATGAGCACTGGACCTCCTATTTGCTGTCGAGGGTGGCGCTGATCTTAGTCCTCGGCCGTCAGGGACGGCGGGATCGACTGGGGACTGAGCTTGACGGCCTCTGTGGGCTCGAAGGTCCCGGCGCGCCGCTTGGCAGTCGGGAACCTCGCTACCAAGCTGGTTGAGATCGGCGATGAGGGTCTCGGCCTCCACTGATGGCCTCGGCGTACTCGATGCACTCGACGTCGCAGTCGTATGCATGTTCGTACGTGGACTCGACTGGTGATGATGCCGTTGGGGCCCCTTGCATCTTGAGCTTGAGGTA